>NW_026070919.1:0-586 GCF_014885135.2 Alexandromys fortis
ATGGTTGATAGTGGATGGTAGATGGATGGACTGTGTAAGATTGACGCCAAAAAATGTGCGAGCGAGTTCTTCGCCGTTCAGTTAAGCAGTGTTACTATCTGGAGGAGGCACAGGTGTTGCCATGCCTCTGGTTTTGACTGGAAAAGGACTACTGTGGCTCTCTGTTCCCCCGAACAGACCAGTCCCTCAGGCAACAGAACACCAGCTGCAGCCCCCCACCCCCATGTCCACGCCTCCTGTGGATACCACAAACCATCCCTTCATAACTTGCTCCCCGACTCATTGCTGAATCCCAGCCTCCACCACTCACAGGCCTTCCCTGTGAACACACCAGCTGAGCAGGCCAGCAACACAGACAAAAGACAGCCACCACATTCTCAAAATCCAGAGAGGGAACAGAACACCCACCCAACAAGACAAACCCAGGAATCAGCACCTACACCTATAGCTATCCCAAACCTAGATGCCAGGGTAAGAACACAATCAATAACAGCCATGACAATATGTCTCCACCAGAGCCCAGCTAGCCTACCACAACAGGCCCTGAATATTCCGACGTAGCTGAAGCACAAGAAAAAGACCTTAA
>NW_026070919.1:5992-7035 GCF_014885135.2 Alexandromys fortis
AAAAAAAAAAAAAAAAAAAAAAAAAAAAAAACAGAAAGCTTATAAATTCATGGAAACTGAACAACTCTCTACTGAATGAAAAATGGGTCAAGACAAAAATAAATTAATTGATTAAAGGCATTCTAGAATTCAATGAAATTTAACACATTGCATGCTCAGATTATGGGACACAATGAAAGTGGTGCTAAGAGGAAAGTTCACAGCACTGTCTACATAAAAAAGCTGGAGATCTCATACTAGGCCCTTAACAGCACACCTGACAGTTTTTGAACAAAAAGAAGCAAGCACACAGAAGAGGAGTAGATGGCAAGAAATAATCAAACAGTGGGCTGAAACCAATAAAATAGAAACAAAGAGAACAATATCAAAGAGTCAAGGAAACAGAGAATTGGTTCTTGGAGACAGATGGACAAAACTTTATCCAAACTAACTAAAAGATGAAGAAAGACTATCCAAAATAACAAATGAGAAGTTAAAAGGGCATTGAAGAAATTCAGAGAATCATAAAGTGTCTTAGTTACAGTTTCTATTGCTGTGAAGAGACATCATGACCATGGCAATTCTTATAAAGGAAAACATTTAACTGGGGTTGGCTTACAGTTCAGAGGTTCAGTCCATTATCATCATGGTGGGACAGGCAGATGTGGTGCTGGAGAAGCAGCTGGGAGTCCTACATCCTGTAGGCAACAGGAAGAGGTTTGAGACTCTGGGTGATATCTTGAGCACCTGTGAGGCCTAAAAGCCACCTCCACAGTGACACACTTCCTCCAGGGAGACCACACCTATCCCTACAAGGCCACACCTCCTAACAGTGCCGCTCCATTTCCATTTCCCTTCAGTCCACCACGTAAGGACATGCTTTAGAAACCTGTACTCCACCAATCTGGGAATCTAAGAAAAGGATAACTTTCTTGATAGGTACCACTTACCAAAGTGTAAACAATTTAAATAGACCTATAAGTGAAGTAGAAGCAGTTGTTAAAAGTCTCCCAATGCAGAAAGAAAGAAAGAAAGAAAGAAAGAAAGAAAGAAAGAAAGAAAGA
>NW_026070920.1:0-3117 GCF_014885135.2 Alexandromys fortis
CAGTGCTCCGTGTTCGTGTCTATGATAGTTGACCGTGGCGGTGGTGGTACGGTGGGTGTGAGCTGTGTGTGTTGTGAAAGAGAGAGAGAGAGAGAACACGTGTGTGTGAGAGAGAGCATGTGTGTGTGTGTGTAAGAGAGAGAGAGAGAGAGAGAGCATGTGTGTGTGAGTGTGTGTGTTTGTGCATGTGCATGTATGCACGCGCGCAGTGAGCGTGTGAGCTTGTGTGTACTTGTGCGTATGCAGGTCAGAAGTAGACCTGAGGTGCCTTCCTCAGTTGCTCTCCACCTTTCTCTTGAGATGAGGTTTTCATTGAGCCCGAGGCTCCACAACCAGCTGGACTGCTGGACCACCAAGGCCTGGGGATTCTCCTGTCTCTGCCTCCCCAGTGCAGGGATTATAGGTGTGCTCTACTGTACCCCAGACCCCACCCCAATAACATGGGTGCTGGGGATCCAAACTTGGGTAGTCATGCTTTTGTAGCAAGTATTTTACCTCCCGAGTCACTTTGGGGGTTTGCTGGGTTATAATAATGACTCTCTTATTTATCTCTGATCTCAGTCTCCATTACAAAAGTTGGCACAAACAGCCCATTAAATGTTTTGTGACCACATAAACTCTATTCTTGTTTTTGCCTTGCATACTGCAAAACAAGGAATCCATCTTAGCTGAGGGAGGTCAGCAATACTGGGGAGCAATAGAGCAGAACACTGTGGATGAGGTCTTCACTATCGATCAGGTCTTTATTTATTACAGTTTATTTTTTCAAAGCAGTCATACCAAAGCCTTCTCATTCTGAGTCTCGGCCAGCCCTTATTCCTACCTTTGGGAGTCTCCCCTCAGATGCTAAGAGCATCCAGCCAGAACTCCCTCCCTTGTCTTCCCGCCATCCGGCTTCATTTTCTTCCCTGTCTGGATACCAGGGAAAGACGTTCTCCTCCTTACCCTCTTCATGTGGCAGCCTGCCCTGCTCGCTCCCTGCCTGCTCCTTCACATGTCTTTTGTTGTCCTATAAAGAGGCTTTTGATGAGCACCCTACTTTCAGACAGGTGGCCGATAAGCAGATAAATAGTTCGGAAGCGGGAAGAGAGGCGTCAGTAATTTGATCCGAAAGCCCCAACATTCCATTTGTATGTTTTGTCTTTGTTGTTCTTGTTTGTTTGGTTTTAGTTTTTGATACAGGGTTTCTCTGTGTAGCCTTGGCTGTCCTAGAACCCAAGAGATCGGTCTGCCTCTGCGTCCTGAGCACTGGGATTAAAGGAGCGCCACCTGGCCAACGGTCTGTTTCTTAAAACACCATTACCGGCCTTCTCTCTTCTCCTCGCTGTGCCTTTAAAGTAATGGTATGGGAAGGATTTCTCTCTTAGGATTAAAAAGTTATGTGTGGAGTGACCATTAACACTTCCAAACAACTGGTTTAGGTGAAACCTGTTCCTCCGCCTCGGTGTTACACCCTTATTCCAGCCACATAGAATTTGAAATGAATGTTTTTCTTTTATATGCTTCACTGCCTCTCTAAAAGCAGGACACACTTAAGTACACCTAAGAAATGGTACACCGTGCCTCACTCATAAGCGGTGACCGGTGACCGTTCACAGACTCAGACACAAAAATCCCGAAGATGTGGAAGTGACCCCAAATTTCCAGGCTATTTTTGTATCCGAAAACCCCAAGGCTTTTGAGGTGGCTCGGCAGGTAAAGGTGTCCGCTGGCCAAGCTTGAGTTACCTGCGTGAGTTTGATCTCCACAGCCCCTGTGGTGGAAGGAGTGAGCTGGCCCCGCCCCCCGACCTCCACACAAACGTCATAGGCATTCTCCCTGCAGGCGAATAGATGAAAGATATCCTTCTAAATTTATAAAACCTGGAGACATCCATGGCTCCAGCCACACTCGAGGCTTCACAAGGAAAGCACGGGACCCTATAGCCTCTAATTCTTGTTAAAGGTGAATTTGTAAACCAAAATTATAGTGTAATAAGGGGATCGTAAGAGAGCCATTATACAGACTACATGGAAGAAGTGAATAATTCTGGGTAATACAGGAGAGACATAGTCTTTGGAAAATACGTCTTTTTGTTGTTTTGGTTTTGTTTGTTGCTTTGAGATAGGGTCTGTAGCTCAGGCTGGTGCGGGAACTCACCTTGTAGCCAAGGACCTTTGTCTTCCAAATGCTAAGGTTACAGATTGGTCCCACCACTCAGGACTTGGCAGTGCTGGCTTCATTCTTAGTAGGCTAGCACACTGACAGCTGAGCCACAACCAAGCTCTGGAAACATGTCTAAACTACCTGAAGAAATTTCAAAACTGGGACTTGAGTACATAAAGTCAGATAAAACATTACCAAGAGGGCTCAGTGGTTAAAAGCATTGCCTTCTTCTCTTCCAAAGGTCCTGAGTTCAGTTCCCAACAACCACATGATGATTCACAACCATCTGTAATGAGGGCTGGTGCCCTCTTCTGGCCTTCAGGCATACATGCACACAGAATAGTGTATACATAATAAATAAATAATTTTTTTTAAAAAAAAATTACCAAAAAAATGGCAGATGAAGTCAGGCAGAGTAGCTCATGCCTGTAACCTCAGTGTTTGAGAGACTGAGCCACGAAGACCACAAGCCCAAGGCCATCCTGGACTGCTTTTAAAAAATAGGTCTGTTTCTAGCTTTTTGATAATGGACTAAACCTCTGAACTGTAAGCCAGCCTCACTTAAACGCTTTCCTTTATAAGAGTTGCTGTGGTCACGGTGTCCCTTCACAGAAATAGAAACCCCAAGACACGAATAATACTTGAATTCCTTTGTCTACTCTGTTTCTGGCTCTAGTTTA
The DNA here is from genome assembly GCF_014885135.2 of Alexandromys fortis. Taxonomy (NCBI): domain Eukaryota; kingdom Metazoa; phylum Chordata; class Mammalia; order Rodentia; family Cricetidae; genus Alexandromys; species Alexandromys fortis. The sequence goes on from NW_026070920.1 coordinate 2,826, forward strand.
TCTTCCCTGTCCTGTATACGCCAAATCTTTACTAAGTCTTTTATAGTGAGGACAGATTCCAGTCCAATCAGGGCTGCGGAGTGAGACCCTGTCTCAAAACAATAACAACAACAACAACCCCCAAACCACCAGCATCACCAGCAAAGCAAAGCAACAAATTTTTTAATTTGTTTGCCAGAGGAAATTTCAAGGCAGTTTAGCATTCAGCCTGAAATCATATTTACCTAGGTCAACAGTTAAAAAAAAGAGCAACAGGTGGAAAGAATTTTTTGTTTAATTCATAATTTGTAAA
>NW_026070922.1:0-3115 GCF_014885135.2 Alexandromys fortis
CTCCATAGTTATGGTTCCAATTATTCTTTTTTTTTTTTTTTTTTTGGTTACTATCTCCCTTGTTTGGCGAAGGGATGTTGAACAAAATAATGACCCTTAAAGATACTTATGTCTCAGTCTTTGAAGCTTCTGTGTTATTTTCCACTGCAAAGGGAAATGGGGAGTTTGCAGACATGCCTAATGAAGCATTGTGAGATGGAGAGATTTTCCTGCTCATCTGGTAGGCTCAGTGTGATCACAAGGGTCCATACAGGAAGGAAGCCAATAGCTCAATGTAACACGAGGGCCTGCTCATTGGAGTTTCTGTTCTGCCCGATTTCCACGGTTGTTATGCCCCAAAGAAAATACACAGAAGTCTATATTAATGATAAAACTGATTGGCCCATTAGCTCAGGCTTCTTGTTAACTCTTATAACTTAAATTAGCCTATTATTCTAGTATATGTTAGCCACGTGGCTCAGTACCATTTTTTTAGCAGGGTTGGTCACATCTTGTTGCTTCTTCCGTGGTGGTCTGGGCAGGACTGTGAGAAGAATGGGCTTCCTCCTTCCCAGCATTCTCCTGTTCTCATTGCCTCACCTTTACTTCCTGTTTGGTTGTCCCACCTTTACTTCCTGCCTGGCCAATCAGTGTTTATTTAAAACATGATTGATAGAATACAGACAATTCTGTACCAGGTCAACATCAGAAGCAGGTGTGAGAGGAAACAGATTTGAAGGTAAGACACTTCTGATTTCAAAGCTGAAGAAAGCCTCAAGCAAAAGACTACAAGAAACAGGGAAAGACAAGAGAATCTTTGACATCAAGAACACCAAGAAAATGAAACTGTTTTATGGCCACTGCATTTGCCATAGCAATAGGAAAGATATTGAATGGCTTCTGTCAACTTCACGTGGGGTCACCTAAGAGTTTCTCCAGTAGAAGCAAACAGAAGCACTGGTATCCTGACACTCCAGATCTTAGCCCAGGAGACATCTCTGGGTCTACAGCAGTTACTGAAAAGCTTATTTTGTTTTCACGAGGAGATACATTTAAGGTAAAAAATGCTTAAAGAGTTAAGAAACACTGTATTAAGACTTTTGTATTAAAACCGTGAACATTTAATACTTTACATAAATGTCATGATTTACAACATTTAAACTCAGAGACAGCTTTCTTAAAGTATACCGTGGAGAACTGAGTTAGGCATGTGATTTTACATAAAATTTCTACTAAGTGAGTGGATGTGGTAGTGCGTCCTTACAATCTCAGCACTCAGGAAGCAGAGGCAGGAGGATCACTGTAAAGTCAGTCAGTACAAGCCAGGGTTACAAACCAAGACTCTGTTTCAAAATAAAGAACAACAAAAGCAAACAAGAAAAATCTCATTATTCTAAGTTAGGTTAAATTCCCATTTTGGAGTGTTTCAAAACAGCTCATTAATCATACCAATTATATTTTTTATTTAAAAGAATCACTTAAATTCAGAAAGTTTGCTTGCTATGTCACATTATTAATGAACTAGATAGAAATAAAATCCATGGAACATATAAATATTGCTTTAAATATATTGAACTAAATTATGATGAAATAAATATCATCCAAAAACTTTCTAATCATTTTTTCATATAGTATATTCTGGTTATAGTTTTACATCCCTTTTCTCCTCCCAGATCCTCCCCAACCCCACCCATTTAGCCCCATTCCTTCTTTCTCTTTCTCATTGAGTTCATTTTAAAGTAAATTCTGGCAACTAAGCTAATCAGTCAGTAAAATAATAAGATTAGCAAGCTTAACTCAAGGGCTTAAAGAGAAATTAGGCCCTTGACTTAAAAAATAACAAATAAATTATTAAATAGATTTTTTAGACATGAGCCTTTTGCTCAAGCATCCTGATACCATGTCAACAGTCTGAAGAGCATTTGATACTAGGTCTTAGCAAAGTCACACATATATGTTACATATAAAGGTGGACATTTCTATTTGAGTTACATTTTCTTTATTTGACATTGTAATGGGGATAGTTCTCTTATTTGATCTTTGAATGATAGGTCCTTTTTGTTCCCATGGGAAGTCTTTATGATGAATGATGTAAAACTGACTGGATCACCCACCAGGAAGATAAAATATGTGACCAGGGTCACAGCAAGATGGCTTTGAGGTTTTTAGAAGAAATTCATAATTGGTAAAACAGAAAACAATAATAACAAAACCCCCAAGAAACCCAAACGAGAAATAAACTTTTCATGAAAAATACTAGGATTATGAGTTAAAGGTATTTTTAATTTTGAAAGACATATCCCATGGAAGCAGCCTGCTTGTTGGGGGCTTAGGGTCTCCAAGGAATGTCATCACTATGGGCAGAAGACAAAAGCAAATGACAGCTCAACAGTGCCAGGGCCTGGGTTTGACATAAAAGTGAATTGAATAGGCCCACACATACCGTCTGTTGGTGACAGGTGTTTCCCATTCTTAATGAGCATGGTAGCAGGTTATTTTTCAGTTGTATAGTTGTGTAATGAAAGTATCTCTGTACCCAGAACAATAGCTCAGTCAGTAAGCTGATCCTGAGCCTCAGAACCTAAATATAAAAGTTGGTATGGTGATATATGCTTGTAATCTCTGTGCTGTGGAGGTGATCCTTGGGACGCATCCACGAGTCAGCCTAATTGGACAGTTCCAGGCCAGTAAGAGATCTTATCTCAAAAAACAAGATGGGAAGCACTCGTGAAGTTCCGCATCTCCCAGCAGATCCAGCACAGTGGTTGCCAAGGGCCAGGAGGCAAAGCAATCTGAACCTAGGTGAGGTCTATTGGTGCTTGGGGAGTTCTACATTTTGCAGTGGCTTCAAAACCAGGAAGGGGATCAGATCTGACACTGGGAAGGCCCTAATGTGTGTGGATAGTATCACAACTCAAAGGGAAAGCTGTAGACCCAGGTAGGAGGCTTTGGCAGACATAGGATAGTACCTCAACCTCAGAGGAGACTGAAGATAAAGCCTCCAGCTCTAAATATCACAGAGGGAAAGGACTTAGTTCTCAACTGAAAACTGAAAATACTACCATTGAGAGAGGGGGAAGGAGAGAGAGAGAGAGAGAGAGAGAGAGAGAGAGAGAGAGAGAGAGAGAGAGAGAGA
>NW_026070923.1:0-3113 GCF_014885135.2 Alexandromys fortis
GTGAGCTTCGGTTTAGATTTGTTTGTTGAAGACTCAAAACACTTTTTTTGTTTTGGAACTTCATTCTTTTCATGTGGCGGTGACAGTGAGGCCTGAGAAGCCTCGCTGGGGCTGTAGTCAAGTAGATACTGAAAAGGCAAAGAACTTCCATAGAGATTGCGGCCAGGGAGACCTTCCCATGTGTGGAACGTGGGTCACTCAGAGGACTGTCCCCTGCGTCTACCAGCCCTCAGACTCTCTGCACACTTCAGACTTGCTCCAGACCCGTGGGTTCTGCATAGCTCTCACACATCTCACTTCCAGTAGGGCTTTCACCATGGTTACTGTGCCGTTCCTGAGCACTGGATGAGTGTGGGACAGATGGGTTCACATTTGAAAGTGATTTGGAGATGACTCTGAATCTGTCATATGATGGACTTTGATGCGGATGCCAAGAGGATGGGCCGCGGACTCCTCCTTTAGGATCCTGAATGGAACCCAGATGTGGGAACAAGGGAGCCAATGGAGAAGGGAGAATACTAGGGACCCAGCAGAATAGACAGTGACATATTGATGCTCCCTCTGTGTTTCATCTGATTCTCTAAAGTTTCCACTCTATGTCCCTATTATGTGTGACACCATCCCTTGACAAATCTGGTGCAGCACAAAGCATGGGATTGGGAAAAGAGACTGAAATAGACAAGCTGGGCACATTCTGGAGAAGTCTAACTTCTCACAAAGTTACCCATTAATGGCCCAGACTTTATCACAGTAGATGTAAACGGCAGAAGGTGGAATCTATGAGGGTGTGCCTGTGCCAAGTGTGGGGTCATAGTTCATACTCGCTGGAGACCCGAGATGGTGCTATTACCACACTTACTTCACAAATATGGAACCAGTGCGCGAGAAGTCTGAGAAGGTTTTCAGTAGCAGAGCCGGTGGAAGTGACCTTAAGCAAATTCATAAACAGGGCAGGAGACCAAGTCTGGGAGTGTTTAAGAGCTAAGGTCAGAGCATCAGAGAGTCCTGCTTCGTGACAGTTGATGTGTTTACCTGAAGACAAGTGGAGGGAAGGAGGCAGCAGCGACCGGTTGACTCCAAACCCACGTTTTGAATTTGTCTAACCAGGTGACAGCTATGGAGGGAAGAAATTTATGATTAATTTTTATTTCAAGCTGTTTTGCTTGACTTTCCTCCTTTTCTTGTATTCTGATCAGAATCTATATGGAATACATTCAGCTAAAGTACATGATAGTTGCTTAATAAGTCAAATTAAAAATTCCAAATACACATTTAATATTGTATACAATTAGTATAAGAAAATTATACTTTGAAATTGTATAAGGGAATGATTATTTTTTGTAATGTATTTTTACGGGAATAGAGTAAATAGAAAAGTTGATGTGTTGGCATTTGACAATCGTTTTTCTTTAAAACAAGTTTAATGTATTCTTCTTGAAATTGATTTGCTCTTAGTGTCACTAAACCATGAATCACATAAAATAATGAGGTGTCATTTACTATATTTTGTGATAAGATGCACTCAGTTTTAGTGTGTAATAGAGGAAATTTTTCTTTCTATTAAACATTAAATTGGAGGTCAGTACTCTTACTTTTTTAATATTAGAGTTCTAGTTACCCATTAGCTTATCATTCTGAAGTCTTGCCTATATTTCTTAATTTCAAATTCTAATAATCATCACTGAAACTCAAGAAGGAAAAGTATAATTCTGTCAACTCTAGTAACATTGGTTAGGTTATATATGTTTTCTCATTCTTTCCATTTTAAAATAATATTAAGGGTTTATATTATGACAATATTGTTAGCTTTTAAAATATTTTTTTCATAAAAAGAGAATGCACGCATAGAAAATGGAATCAAATGTACGGTGGCTTATGCATTCTGGCTTGTTAAGATTTTCTGAAGTAGTCATTCTCTGAAGCAAAAAAATTTCTTTAATGAGAGGTGAGAGCTACAGTTAGTTATCTGGGTATGGAGGCAAGCATTTAGAATGCAGTTAGGAATTAAACAAGTCTAGGAAAGAGACAGTCATGGGTCCTCCACTAAGACAATGCGACTTCATTAGCCATTGGTGATTGGCTTGGCTAGGTTTTCAGTACCAAGCATGATTTCATTCCTGTTCAGTAGATCTTTGATGCTATCAGATTAGATAGCTATGGTTACCACCAAGATATGAGTGCCACTCTTGCACTCCTAGGATATCTTGACCTGCTTGTCATTGTTGAAGTTCTTAAGCATCATGGCCAGCTAGGAATATTGGTTGCTTTCCTCCCTTGCTAGCTTGCATAGCACTTCCAGTATTATGAAAGCTAGAACTCAGACAGGAGGCTTTCGGGTCAGATCTAGCTCTATCCTTCTATATCCTGTGTCTGAAGTGCTAGGATTTTTTGGACTTTCCTGCTCAGTAATTCAAATGGAGGTTCATTATGTCTGGTACTGGGGCTTTGTTACATAGCTATGGTTCTTGGGGAAAGCATTACCCTAAGGCAAATGAATTTATTTAAACTATATCCATTGCTTACTTTTTTATTATTCTGATAAAACACCACGAGCAAAGTAACTTTTAAAGTAAAACGTTTAATTGGGCTTACAGTTCCAGAAAGTCAGAGTCTATGATGACAGAGCTATTCCTGCATTGAAGCAGTAATGACTGATAGTCCACATCTTGAACAGCAAATAGGAGGCCATAGAGCACACCGGGAATGTCATTAGTCTTTTTTAAACATCAAAGCCCACTCCTAATGATATCTTTCATCCAGCAAGGTTTGTAACCAATCCTCCACTAATAGCCACCCACTTGAGAACCAGTATTCAAGTGCTCAAGACTTAAGGGGGCATCTCGCTCAAACCTCTGCATTCTATTTCTTTGCCCCCAGCCTTGACCTGTATCATAATACAAAAAGGATTTTCCCCAATTTCAAATGTCCCTATTTTCTTTCAGACTCCAAACTGTTTAAAAGTACAAAATTAAAAATCTCATCTGAGACTCAAGGCAACCTCTTAACTGCAACATCCTGTACAATAAAAAAAGCAAATTATATACTTCCAAAACATAATGGAACATGATATCTATTACCATACAAAAAGGCAAGAATCTGGGTAACAGTATGAA
>NW_026070924.1:0-3114 GCF_014885135.2 Alexandromys fortis
AGATAAGATGTGAGGAAGCTTTAATCCCAACAGATGAGGAAGATCTCTGATTTGAAGGCCAGCATGGTCTACAACTTGAGTTCCGGGACAACCAGGGTGGCACAGAGAAACCTTGTTTTGAAAAACAAATCAAAATAGCAAAAAATAATTAAAATATTTTGATCCTTTAAAGTTAGTTCATTGTTGCTTTAGGAGGATAAACAGCTCAAGAAGTTATGTGTTTTTATCAACTGTCTTTTTATGTATGAAAACAAGCTTGAAAAATTCCTCTCATCAAATTCTTTTCTGGGATAATTAGTCCTGGAGAGATAGCTCAGTGGTTAAGCTGCTCTTCCATCAATTTCCAGCACCCACATGGTGGCTCACAACTGTCTCTAACTCCACTTCCATGGAATCTGGCACCGTCACACAGACAAATGTGCAGGCAAAACACCAATGCACATAAAATAAAAATAAATAAATTTGGGATAATTAGCATCTAGCATAGTGCCTTTGGAATTGGTGTATTTTAAAACCTTATTAAAATTAATTTGATTTGGTCATTTGTTTTATTAATAAAATAGAAATTTTAATATTATACTCTCTTCTATTTAGATAGAGGCAGATTTGGGATATCCCGGAGGTAAAGCACGAATTATTCATAAGGAATCTGATATCATTACTGCCTTTGCTGTTAATAAAGTAAGTACATAGATGTCTTTTCTGTGACTTCTAACTATTCCTTGCTGGAGAATACCTTTATCAGTTTATTCAGTGAAAGTACTCTACTTCCAAATTTACTTCCCATTCCTTAAATTATAATCTCAGTAAGAACTTTCTTTTATTAAATTTATTATATAATTTGCTAGTGGAGTTTTGTTTATTATATTATCTGGGAGATACAACTAATAAAATAATTTATTGCTCTGCAGAGAAGAGTGTTGAGTATTTGAATTTCAAGCAGAAACTTTAAAATAGATAGAAAATAATACATTTGTTAATCCAAAGAGGCTTTCTAAGGTATTTGCTAGAACTTAAACTCATGTATTAGAAGTCCAATTTCTGTGTTTATTTTATAGTCTTTAGTCTTCTGTTTAACATCCTCCTTAGAGGTATCTGTGAACTCCAGGAGAAGAGGTAGTGTTAAGTATAATAGTCCAAGGGTGAAGTTTTGTGACTCTTATCCCACTTGAATTTCCCCCAGATTGCTATACAGCATAGTTTTTGGTGTCTTATTGTTTCTTTTTCAACTTAAAAGGGTAGGATTATGGTTTTTTTATGTATACCTAAGGACATATGCACATATTTATTTTTAATTTTACAATATTATCAGCCAGACCCTTTGTGGTACTCTTTGCCTTCAGGTGAGCCTCCTGCTTCAGCCTCAGCATGTTATCAATACGTGTTATATAGGTGTATGTTTTGTAACACTTAGAAAGCCTTTTACCAGTAGATTGTTCATTTTCATATTCTATACCCATCTTCTCGACTTTATCTAACTTGTTCTTTAGCCATCTGTCCTTATAGTTTCCTGTATCTTTAATTTCATCTCCATCATAAACATCTGTGAACTAGTTATGTTTAGACCAGGCAGAACTGCAGTTAACCCCTTGGGCAGTTCTCAAGTTGTAATATCTATGTAACTCTGAGTAGTGAGTGTATGTGTATTTGTGTGTATGTCTATGTCTATGTGGGGGTACATATGAGCACACACACACATACAAATTCTGTCCTCACTCAGGATTATCTGCCTTCCCCTTAAGATGTATGAGTAACTATAAATAGTCATCTACATATATGAAATCTGCTGTTCATTTTATAAATATGTTATATAATTATTTCTCTACATTTTGGTATTACATTTTTACCAGATAGTTCACATCTGGTAGCAAAAGAAGTCACTCTTAGATGAATTTCTTCACACTAGTTCTTTGGGCTACCAGTGACTGGTTTTCTCCCAACCCCTACAGAGTGACAAAAGCAGGACAGGTAGTGCCTGCGTTTGCAGTGGGTTGTTTACTGGAGGTCAATGAATTCAGAGACCCCCAACTGCAACAGGTGTGAGCTGCTGCTGCACCTGCCTACTATTTGTGTTTTGTTGTACAAATATTAGGACAATAAAAGTCGCCTGGAAGAGTAGAGAAACTGCTTGGAAAGAAGAAATAAAGTAGTTCAAACATTTTTTATTTCGACTTGACTTTTTGTTAGGTGGTCTAGAATTTCTAGATCGTGAACATTTCTTTCATTCAAGCTTAATTACCAAATTAAATTACCAAAAATTTAATTATTAAAATTAGTTTAAGAGGCTGGAGAGATAGTTCAGTGGTTATAAGAGCACAGGCTGCTCTTCCAGAGGACTGCCGTTCTTTCCAGCGCCCAAATGAGCAGCTCACAACTGTAACTTCAGTTCTAGAGAATACAACACCCTCACACAGACATACATGCAGGCAAAATACCATAAAAAATTAAAACATTTTTTTAAAAAGTTAATTTAAGGCTGGGATGGTGGTGTATACCTTTAATCCCAGCACTCAGGAGGCAGAGGCAGGTGGATCTCTGAGTTTGAGGCTGAGCTGGTCTACAAGAACTACAAGCCAGGACAGGCTCCAAAGCTACAGAGAAACCCTGTCTCTAAAAAACCACCCCCCCCCAAATTAAAATATTAGTTGGTAAAAATGTTTTTGTGCATGTTATTGGAGATAAGAGATTTTCTTCAGAAGTAGCTCATAGACCCATTGGGCTTTTTAATGTAAAAGTTAACATGATTTATTTTTCAGGCAAATAGAAATTGCATAGCAATTGCTTCCAGCCATGATGTACAAGAACTGGATGTTTCTGGAATTCTGGCCACACAGATCTATACATGGGTGGATGATGATGCAGAAACAGAAACCAAAGGGTATTCTTATGCTTTGTTTTTAATTCAGTTGTATAATATTAGTGATTTTTATCCACTGAACTATAACTTTGGAAAACCTTCTTAAGAGATTTAAGTGCCCTCTTGAGCAGCAGGCAGCACTTGTCTCAAACACAGTGCTTGTAATTGTAAGCAGAGTAGCACATGCTGCCGTGACTAGGGGTGGTAAGTAAGTCGTGACCATAGCTTCTTAAAGGGAATTGGAATGTTTAAAAAAA
>NW_026070925.1:0-3092 GCF_014885135.2 Alexandromys fortis
TGTGTGTGAGTGTGTCTGTGTGTTTGTGTGTCTGTGTGTTTGTGTGTCTGTGCATCTGATATACATATATAGATATATGTATAGTTATATACATGCATATACATATATATTCACACACATATGTATTTTTAATAGGTTTCCTTTCACAGACTCTTCCTATTCAGCTTTCCAAAGGCAGATATCTCTGGGTTATGTAAGTTTCCCTACTAACCTCATTTCTGCTCTTTGCCTTCAAAATTCTATTGCATTCTCTCTTTACCCCTCCTTATTGATTAACTGTCATATCTTCTTAGCTCACACACCTTAAAATATTAATTGTAGAATATTTTAAGAAATATCTTTCCATTTTTACTTCTGTGAATATGAAAGTCATGACTTGCCCTCAATTAATAGCCTTTAACTTAAAATTTTGCGCTGTTTCAAATCTTTCATAACTCACAAGCAAGTTAATTATTCCTAGTAGGCAGACCATTAATCATTTGACCAAATCTATCTGGCTCTCTCTTGGAGAATAAAGAAAAATTACTACAGCAAAAATTAAATATATCTATAATGTCATTTAAAACTTCACTTTCCTGACCTTTCTATACCTCACAGTACAAAATAGTGAGAGGTTGTGCCTCATGTATGAAGACCTAAGTGTCCCTCATCTTACCATGAAATAGCCACTTTGTTATCTTGATAATATTTAACTCTTTAGGGAAATCAGTGATTCCATGAGAAACCATTGCTTCTCTCTAGTCTAGTGTGACCTCTTCCTCCTAAACATTGAATATTATTACTTTTGCTTTTCCCTTAGAGCTCTGACAATGATCTTCATTTTGCTACAAGTATTTGCTAAGATTTTATTCCATTTTTTTTTTTTTTACAATATAAACTCCCTAAAGAAGGAGATAGTTTTTACGGACAGAGACTTCAATGCAATACATTTTTCATTCTCACTCAGACAACAACACAGTACCTTGCTGTGTTTCCTGAAATATATGAGTTCAATTATGGGGAGAAAAGATTTGAATAATTTTTGTAACGAATCATTTTCTACTTGATTGTATAGTAATTTTATAGAACTTTTTGTCACTGAAATTTTATTGCTTAGAGGGCCAGATCCAATTAATTAATTGTTGAAAATTGAACTTTTATGAGTTCCAACCACTTTTTGTAAAAAATCACTTTGCTTTTAATTAAGCCTTGCCCATGTTCATGTAACCTGCCCTAATCCTTCGGACCTAACTCACTGGAATGCATCTGGGTCATTTTTAGAAAAGTTTCCCTTCTCTTTCACAGACAGTGTGCTAATATATTTTTCTGAAAATGTCTTCAACTCCTGTCTTCAAAGAGATTGAAGTTTTGTCAGATCTTGCAGCTAAGTTAATAATATGTTGTAATCATTAAGACTGTATTCAGCCTATTATCGTACTATATTCTCAGTCTTTTTAAATTGAACTTGCCTTAAGAAAACAATGCAATCAACCTTTCGATACCTTGGATTGCCCATATAATAAGCTTTTATAACGTAAGCTAAGTGCATAAACTTCATCTTGTTGTGTATTTTCCCATGCCTTTGACGCAGAATAATGTATGTAAGCACTGCGGTGACCATTTGCCAACAGAATGAAAGCTGGATTGCCTTAACAAAGAAAATGCTCTATAAATGATGGAAGCAACAGATAGACATAGGCTGATAATATCTGTGCACAGTCTCGAGTGCTACTCTTCTCTCCTTGCAGAACTCCGTCGATGGTTTCTGTATAAAGGCCACTGTCATCTTTTCCCATATCATGTTTTCTATGCTGCTTACTAAATACTGAGCAAAATCCTCTGTAAGGACAGGCAAAACGCAGCAGACAGGCATCATGGACAAGCACATGCCTCAGGGACAATAACAGACAAACATAAGCAAGGATTCAGACAGCCCAGCAGCCACAAACTATAGACACATGAATGACACAGGGAGAAAAGTGGAGAAGTCAAATTCGGGCTTACACTTGCTGAAACTACTCCAAGAGCAGGGGAATTTTTTTTAAAAGTCCTTAATGCAGCATTAGTGCAGATAAGAAGCATTCCCTATTTGTCTTCTAATATATATATGTATGTGTGTGTGTATCTATCTATAACCATATGTGAAGTTTTCTGAAATGTCTGTAATAAGAAAACTTTCTATGGAAAATAACAGGTAATATGGATTGAGCCTAGGGCCTCACACAAAGCAAGTGATATATTTCCACCCTTGAGAATTTTCTAAACAAGTATTAAAGCGGAGAACAATGTGTAATAAATGATTGCCCTGCAGGCATGTGAAGTACAGACTAGAGAGTTCAAACTATTTTTCTTTCATTTAAAACATAAGAGACAGGAGTAAGAGTGATCTACATTGATGCTAACATTATTAGCATGGTATTAACATTATTAATATGGGATAGATAATAGCAATTATAACTCATTAAAGGAATTAATAGATAAGAACATTTGTTTGTAATATCAGTGTGTTGATTGCACATTCTCAGTATATTTATAGTTGAGAAAAGGATGTCTATGTGAAGGGTAAAACACATGCTAGAAATTAGAAGCATATTATTTGATCTATAGTATACTCAAATGACAGTGTGTCACATTCTTACAATTTTGCTAAATGAATCATATTTGAACTTTTAAACGTGTTCACATAGCAAATACCTACATAGATATAAAAGCTCAACAATGTATTTTTATGTGTCTAATTTGTAATTCAAATTTCAGGTTTTCTCAAGTATATTAAACCTCAAATGTAGTATTTAGATACTAAAGATGGCTATGTAGTGAGTAAATAATGGTATTCGTTGGTAAAAGATATAGAAAGTTAAAGATACATTAAATAACAGAAACCAACAGTACTAGGCCTGTATATATGCTAAAGCAAAATATTTTGCTTTTACTAATAGTTAATGCATTTAATATAGTCAGCATAGAATTCAAGTAAGCCTTCATTTTAAGGCTATTCAGATCTATAATGATGCTTTAATGAAAGGCTCTGGATGCTTTTTGTGGTCCTTGGACTTCCCACAGGGCAGAGAACCCTGATTGCTTTTTGGGCTGACGAGGGAGGGGGACTTGAC
>NW_026070926.1:0-3070 GCF_014885135.2 Alexandromys fortis
TGGGGTCTGGTGCCCTCTTCTGGCCTGCAGGCATACACAGAAACAGAATATTGTATACATAATAAATAAATAAATAAATATTAAAAAAAGTTTGTTGTGGATCAATTCTCAGAATTTTTAATTTAATAATTATAATTATTAAAAAATTCTGGTGATCTTTTATAGTCACCACACTAGCAATTTTAACATATACAGAAAGTTCAAACATTGTAGTTACCATTATTTACTCTTCTGCCTGCATTTATGATGGTTTTTCCTATGGCAAATAGATCAGAAGAATAGAAAAGTAATATTTTTTCTGATCAAGTTGCAAATTTTATTATTCCTCAGAAGCTGTTATATAGCAACTGGGCAAGGGGGAGGGGAGGGTGTCAGGAAAGTTCCTGTCTGCTGGAATTCAGGTCTGGAAGGTCTCTGGCTGAGAGAAAGAGATATTAGCTAACAAAGGAGGTGCTAATTGCTTCTAAAGCCTGGAGCCAGTAGTCTCACTAGAAGATAAGATGCCAGATTAATCTCCTAGGCCCGGAATTTACCCTGCAGAGGGGATGGAGATAAATAATTTACTTAACTTGTGAGCTTAAGATGGCTGTAAACAAAATACAGATCTCAAAATGTAGGTCTTTGTTTCCGGCACATCTGCCCTCTTTAGGTATTAGAATGAGGGGAGTTTAAGGTCATCTGGTCGATGAGCGGGCATTAACCAGTGGTTTTTGGTTAATTTTTATCGCTTGGGATCAACTATGGGTTTTATGTATGCTGGATAGCCTAGACCTCACCAACTCTTTTGTTCTTGAGAGGAATAAAATAAAAGTTTCTATAAGATTAGGTGGATAGTTTAATTAGAAAAGTGCTTGTCATGAGAGCGTGAGGGCTCAAGTTTGTTACCTAGAACTCTTCTGAAATACTCGCTGTTGTGCCGTACATCTGTAATGCCAGTACTAGGGAGATAGAGAAGGGAGAATACCTAGAGATCATTGGCCGCTCAGTCTAGGTGAATTAGTGAGCTCTAGGTGCAGAGAGACCCTGACTCAAAAAACAGTATGAAGAATGATTGAGAAAGATATCTTACCCTAACTTCTGACCTCCACGTGCGTGTGTACACATATGCACAAGTGCACATACACATGAACGTATACATATACCATGCAATGCATAATATTAAAAGCCAGTATAAATAAATTAGTGGTTAGCTTATTCAACATGTTTCTCTCACACATTGATGATCCACATTTTTGTGATGGATGAATATATTACTTTTTATTATTGGATTAATTAGATGCTATACTGTTTTAATGTTTTTTTTAATTGATGATGTAATATACTTAACAGGATAGGCTGAAGCACTAACAATCCATAAAAACAGAGATAACAGGCTTTAGACCTCTTGCTTAGTCAGATTCTGCTATTGTGCAGACTGCTGCTGTGTGACAGCATCTCGAGGAGCTAGCAATACTGTGAAATTATTTGAGATAGGGTTTCTTTGTGTAGCCCCGGGGGCCACGCTCATTCAAACATCACAGCGAATGTTAACACAAGCATATTTAATATTCAGGTCTCCCTTAAAACAAAGTAAGAAGAGAGCAAGTGATGGCTGTTTTTACGGAAGATTGAAAACTGAGTTCAGAGGTGGGGAGAGGCGGTATCACAAAGAATTTGGAAGGCAGCTACGGTCGTCACTATACCATCCATGTCGCAACGAAGAATTTGAAGTCAGTCAACATGAAAAGTTCCTGGAGAATCTAAACATGAACTCTAAGGCTTTAAAAAACAGTGAGACACAGGTAAATCAGTCATTGCTACAAATTTTATCTCATCAATATAAATTTGTATTTTGTGTATTTATATAATATCTATTTATATTTATCTATCATCTATCTTTCATTTATCTATGTCGCTATCTATCTATATTGCTATCTATCTATATCTCTATCTATCTACCTACCTATCTATCTATCTATCTATCTATCTATCTATCTATCTATCTATCTATCTATCATCTATCTATCTATCTCATGTATTTCATGCCTAAAGGTATTCTATTTCAGAAAAGTATTCATTGACAGTTTTAGCACTCTGCAAACACCAAAGATTCTACTTATACAACTTCAGCAATCTACTGAAACCCTGGACACTATTATATGTGGGGCCATCACTCAATCTACACATATGCAGTAGTTGTTGACCATAAAGTTTTTATGCAGTATGTTGTTGTATTAGGTGTTAAACGGATTGTTATCTCGTCCTAAAATGAAATTATAACACAGTTAAAAAATTATTGACCTTTTTCTTGCCAATTATTGTTTGTTCATAACTGTTTAGCCTGTAATTTTATGTTACTCTTTCAGATTTTGTATTGTTGTTTGTTTAAGGGATAATCTTGGATAAGTATAAATTTAATGAAGGAGAAATGATATTTGATAAGTATGTAATTTTTTCCTTAAACTGAGCACATTTTTGCTTAACAGTTTGCTAGGATAAAATTAAGTACTTAATGCCATATGCTAATACTTGTGAGGTAAAATTGGATAAGCAATTAAATATGAGAATGAAAGTACTTATTCTAATTGAAGATGATTATTTCATTTAAGGTTATGTGGAGACAAATAACATTTTGTTTTCTTTGTCATGTAGCCAATTGCTAACATAGATTTGTAGCATTTTACTCACAGAAAAGCTGTGGCTACTGCTTTTCTGATATTTATTCCACATACCCTTTATATACTATTCAGAGTTCTAGATAAGGCAGCTATATTAGTCAGGGTTCTCTAGAGTCATAGATCTTACGAAATATCTATCTATCTATCTATCTATCTATCTATCTATCTATCTATCTTTTATCTATCTATCATCTATCTAATCTGTACATATCCATATATACACTTATACTTATTGAAGGAAGGGGGCCACTTGTTCTTCCCGGCTACCCGGCTAGCTTAAACCCAAAATAATCACACAGAAACTGTATTAATTAAATCACTGCTTGGCCCATTAGGTCTAACTTCTTATTAGCTAACTCTTACATATTAATTTAACCCATCTCCATTAATCTGTGTATCACCATGAGGTCATG
>NW_026070927.1:0-3198 GCF_014885135.2 Alexandromys fortis
CTCTCTCTCTCTCTCTCTCTCTCTCTCTCTCTCTCTCTCTCTCTCTCTCTCTCTCTCTCTCTCTCTCTCTCTCTCTCTCTCTCTGCGCCAGCAATGTAGCTCAGACTTGTATTAAGCAGTAAGAACAAATATATTTTTTTTGCACAGAATGTTTCTATTTTTAATTTTTCCTTCTGTTTCTAATTCTTTGCTAACGTCTAACAAATTTGGTGAGACCTAATAATTATGAGACATGAGAATAGACAGGCTGAGCAGCCCTTATTGTAGTTAAAGGGTATATACACAGAACCGTTGATTTCTGCTCCTCTCCTGTGAGTTTAGTTTCCCGATTTCCATCTTCTCTCCGGAAACACAATGGAGTATAAGGAATGAGCTAGATGAACAGGAGACTGAACAGCATGCCGCCTTTCTTCCTTCCTGTGCTCCACACACAGAAAGAAAAGATTAAAAATGAGCGCCTTCATTGCTGTTTGTATTGCTCATTCAGCAAAAGAGAAAATGACACCGTACAAATAAACTCCCTTTGTGTCTTCATTCGTAGATGCTTCCTGCGGTTTTACATCTCAGCCTTCCGTTCACAATTACTCGATGAGTCTCTTTGTCTTATGCATTGTCAACGTTGAAATATTTTTAGCAAGATTTATTAACTTACTTTTTTTAAAAAAATCCTTATAACAAATGACTCAGTAGACAGCCTAGGCTTAGCTTCAGATGGAGAAAACAGTGTCGCTTTATAATTTCCTTTGAGTTCTTCTTGCCAAGTGAGCAGTCTTTTTCATCCCTTCATGGTCCACATGGTTATCCTCCAACCCCCAAATAAACACAGATAGATCATTAAGAAGCATAATGGGGACTGGAGAGTGGGTTCACTGATTAGGAGTGCACACTGCCCTTGGCGAGGATGCAAGTTCAGTTCTGGGCACCAGGATCTTGTTTCTCACAGTCACCTGCTACTCTAGTTCCAGGAGATCTGATGCCCTCTTCTGGCCTCTGTATCTGCACTCACATGCACATACCCCCACCCAATGAGCATACACGTCTATATATTTTTTTAAAAATAAATCTTTAACATATCTCCTAATTGTGCAGGCTGCACTAGACCTCGGGTCCAGAGAGAGCCAGGCCAGCTACAGTCTGCAAGCCCCGTGTTATTCCTGGACGTGTGTTTGCTTTTCTATAAGATGAAGCCGTAGTTCTTACCTCCCATGTTATTCTGGGATTGGATGAACACCTTGGTGCTTGACAGGCAAAGAATGCTTCATGACTCACACTCTGTGTTGCTATAAATTGCTGCATTCACAGTGGTTACTGGCCGGAGTGGGGGAGGAAGCAATTGCTTGTGAGATTCTCCTATTTTGGGTAATGTCTGGGCTTTTAAATTATATATTACCAGTGAAAATGGAAAGATGCACTGATGAATAATGTGTGTTGCCACCATTCTCAATCGTCCATAACACCAGAACTCTTGGGCTATTTGGAGATAAAACAGTTCAGGTGCACAGGCAGCTTCAGATTCACTGGTCTGAGGTGGGTCCTGAGGGCCTTCTTTGTTAGAAAGAAGCTTGTCAGTGGCTAAAGAGCACTCTCTGTCTTGCATCGGAACTGGTTTAGGTTCACAGCACCCACATGGCTCACAACTGCCTGTGCTCCAGTTCGGAGGAACCTGACACCCTCTTCTGGCCTCCATAGCCAGCAGACATATGCATAATGCACAGACATGTGTGCAGGCAAAACACATATCCATATAACATAAAAATAGAGGAAGAAATCTGAGGTCCTCAGGCAGTGGATATCAAAAATACAGTTACAGAAATGCTGATTTGGTTTTATAATGGACTAAAAATTCCATACATATAATCTCATTCAAATATTTTAATAAACTTTAAAAGTACAAGTTTGAAAATCAATCTAAAGGATTTAGAGCCATGTAAATATACCCAGAGCAAAGAGTTTCAGACTGTTGCTTAATGTGAACCTGTGTGAGAGGGCCTTGGTTAAAATCAGGGAAGGTTTGGGGCCAGCAAGAAGGCTTGGCAGGTACGAGCACTTGCAGCCAAGCCTGACACCCGATTTTGATTCCAGGGACCTACTTGGTGGAAGGAGACAGCCAAATCCCACAAGTGTCCTCTGGCCTGGCCTCCACACATAAATAAATAGGAGAGAAAAAGGGGGGGGGAATAATTGCTTCACTCATGCTAAATTATCCCTAAGGAGCCTAGTTGGCCAGACAACCCTCCTCTGTGGATTAAGCCTTCTCACATCCTTCATTCAGCCCTCCATACAGGTTCCATGTGCTACTGTCTCAGGAGAGAAAAAGACACTAAACCACATTTCTTTCTCTACTCTTTATTTTAAAATTGAAATACTATTTCCTGGGCTCCTTATGTTACATCTAAAGCAGAAAGGAATAAATAGTTTCCTCCCATTTGCTCCTTTTCCCTCCTTTGTTTTATATTTGACCTGAAGATCATGCCAGGATAAACCTCCTTCCTCCCTCCTTCATCTTCGGTGACATCTCCCCAGGGAACCTTTTAAGTGTAGATGAAATGGAAAGCAGAGGGAATAGGAAAAGAGGGGAAAGATATGCCAAGTGAATAAAGAACAATTTTACTCTTCCCCATAATCCTTATAGGAGAATAATCTTTATCAGGAGCAAAATACTTTGGCTTTATTTCACTATTAGCTAGAACTAAGTGAACTCAGACATGCCTAGAGTTTGCAAGCCCTTACTCTCAGTTCCAACTGGATTTGTGACACAGATATTGCAGACAAAATGCTGTGCAGTAGAAGCATGCTTCCAGAACTGCAGGTAGTAGGTCAGCATGGGCTTGGTTTGCAGTTCTGTTGACAACTACATGACCCCAAGAAACACCCTGAACTTCTTCCAGCCCTACATTTCACGTCCTTGAGATGGCAGCTTTATGTAGCACACCAGAGCATACCACAAGATATGTCCCAATTTTCTAAAAATAAATTCTTTATCTTCAATGATAATTTTATTTTTTTAAATATTTATTTATTATGTATTTATTATTATGTACAATGTTCTGTCTGTGTGTATGCCTGCAGGCCAGAAGAGGGCACCAGACCTCATTACAGATGGTTGTGAGCCACCATGTGGTTGCTGGGAATTGAACTCAGGACCTTTGGAAGAACAGGCAATGCTCTTAACCACTGAGCCATCTCTCCAGCCCCTTC
>NW_026070928.1:0-3104 GCF_014885135.2 Alexandromys fortis
CACTTATATATTCTAGCTGTTTTTAATAAAGCTAAATAGAATTGGATGACTTTAAAAAGAAAATTCTTCTCTTAGCAGATACAGTTTTCCATGTAATTGTAATGCGTATATAATCTCACCATTCTGCTAAAGAGTTAACTTTTTTTTGCAGACCTCAGAATCAAATATCTCTCTGGAGTCAAAAATTCAAAGAAAACACAATAATATATATAATGTAGACTCTCTGTATATTTTCCATCTTACATGGCTTATTATTTTTTACTTTATTAAATTTTAAATTTTAATTAACTTTTCCCCTTTAATCTATGATTTCTCTACTCTATGTTCTCTCTCTTTATCCCATGTACATTTATCCAAAACTGTGACCCATTTAGAGGTCTTTTTCATCTGAATCTGTCTTTATTGAACATCTATAATAATTTTCTGACCAGGAGATCTTCCTTTTTAAAAAATGCTATGTGGGCCTGGCTAGAACCATGTCCTTGATCCTTCCTGTTGTTCTGCTCAGTCTAACATAGAAGAAATGTGTCACTGCCTCTGCAAGCCATGCTCACCATCCCAGCTCCAGGGATGCAGGGGGTATTTGTCACCATTAAGCAATTTGTAAAATGCTGCTCATGGAGCCCATTTAAGTGTTCTGTAACCACACAGCACAAACCAGGAAGCTGGCTCTTCAAGGAGTCTCACAGCTTTTGCTGCCAACACTGAGACAGGAAGCCTTCTCATAAAGGAAATGCACATCTGCTTGCCACTAGCAAACAGAACCTACTTGAGAGAATGTCACTACCAAGAAACTGGGCTTAACTCTGTTCTTTGGTTTCAAATTTCTGCCCACACTCTCTCAGGTTCTTTGTGGATGTAGTTGGTACACGTTTGGCACCATTTTGTAAATAGAGTCTGCTCATTCATTTCCTGGCCAACCAGACCTGAATTATCACATAGAACACATAGAAAGTATACTGATTCCTACACTGTTTGGTCGATAGCTTAGGCATATTCCTAGCTTGCTCTCATATCTTAAATTAACCCATTTCTATTAATTTGTTTATCTTCATGAGGCTGTGACTTACCAGAAAGGTTCTGGTGTTCTTCTTTTGTAGCTACATGGCATCTCTCTTACTCCACCTTCTTTTTCCCAGTATTCAGTTTAGTTTTTCTGCCTAGCTACATTTTTCTCTTCTATAGGCCAAAGTAGCTTCTTTATTAACTAATGGTAATAAAACATATTCATAGCATATAGAGGGAAATTCCACATTAGGGGAGTTTTTGGAGTAGTCAACAAATACTTTTACTTTCTAGTTTCATTATGAACAATCATCCCATTTATGACATCTAGATAGATGTCTAGTATATGAATGAAAGAACTGAATGATACATTTAGAAATAAATGACAAGAGACAATTAGTCACGAACTTCTAGATTCTTCTAGGCTGTGAAGGTAAATACATCTTGTGTTTAATTTTCTGTGCACCTCACAAAATCCTATGTCTTTAACCACAGAATAACAGAGGCATTGTCAAACATTTTTTCTCTTCACACTTTTATTGTAGTTGCAGGTGAAGTATTATGGAGAAGCCACAACCTTGGATATGGACAGTGGAAATAGAAATTCATTCTCACAAATACTTCAGAATACTTGAAGCCCTATTTAGTAATCTTATTATGGTCATTTAATTTTACATTGTTAATGATTCTTTCACATGTGAGGCAAAGCAGTTATATTTATGTATCTACCTTGCATGATGTATTTGTCTATCATCTACTCAGCCTATCTATCTATCTATCTATCTATCTATCTATCTATCTATCTATCTATCTATCATCTACCAATCTAAAATCATCTATCTTTGTCTCATCTTTCTGTCTGTAATTTGGGGTATTATATTCCATTTCTGACTATGAAAAAGTGACCCACAAAGTTTTAGAAATAAAAGAGTTAATTTATTTCTTGAATTTTAGGATTCTGACATTTAAACTAAAGAATCTAAAATTTCTTTTCTCATATTTGATCAAAATATAATGCAAGTCTTTGTTCTACTTTCTTTTCATTTTGTAAGAATGTCCATGTGCTTAGTTCTTTGTAGATGTTCTTCATGTGTTTGTCTTCTATTTATTGAATTATCCTATTAATCTCAAACTAATATATTATAGATTTTCCAGTCCTATTTTCTTTGAAATTAGAAACATCATTCTTTCTCTTTTGTTTGTTTTTTCTTGTTCTTACATCTCAACCAAATTTCCCCTCAATTATCTACTCCCAGTTCCTTCCTGACACAGCCTTCCCAGTCCATTCCTATGCTTCTAGAAGAATTTTTCAAACCAAATGATGTACTAGTGTTTATAGATAAAAGATAGAATAAAGTGAATTATCAACATGGGCAATATAGAAAAAAATGTTATACATGATTGAATTAATAGAAATTTGTATAAAGGGTATCTGGCTGTTAAAATTCTCCAACATAAAACTTAAAAGTTAACTTTTTTTGAGTTGAGAAGTTTCTTTCTCTCTGTGAAGTGTCTTATTCTAATCCTAGGATCTTTTCATGTATCAGACATTGGTATCTGTAGAGGATAAAAATAAAAACATAGGAAACAAAAATCAAAGTTTCCAACCTCAAGGAAGTTCCCACCTAGGCAAAGGAACTTCCAAACTAATCATCAGCCACAAGTGTGCAGGGAATAATGCAGTCCACAGGATAACCCTCACAGCACTGAGCTAGTGATGCTGTTGGAAACACAGATTCCCTCATCACTTCTACTTTTTCACTACCACCTGCTACCAGCATTGCATTTGTACTCTGATACCATGGACTGCCAAAATCTTTTCCCTACTTAGAGTCCTCATTAGTGCATTTACCATCCCTTATCATTCCTAGGAAGCATATGCTGTGTTAATAAAATAGCCTGAACTCAGAGGCTTTACAGAGTCACTCTTCTGATCCTTAATTAACACCCTCAAAAATCAAGTCCATTCTTTTCATGTTATCCTTACTCTGGCTGGTACCATCCCTGAGAGTATCATAGATACTTAAAGTGCATTGGCTACAGTAACTTCCTTCCTGCTGGGCTTCATATTTCCTGGATGAAGTGAACCTTTGACCTAG
>NW_026070929.1:0-3109 GCF_014885135.2 Alexandromys fortis
TGGGGATTGGGGAGACATTCACGGGGACACGTGTGAGTGTGACGAAAGAGACTGCAGAGCTGTTTATGATCGATACTCTGATGATTTCTGTTCAGGTAAGGTACTCCTGAGTCCTGTTTTTATGAAAAGGTTCACTTTCTCATCCTGCAGAATCATTCTGATTCTCACATAATATAGAGACATTGTTGTTCCTTAGGCTTTCTATATTGTGCAGTGCTTCTCTCAGTGATGCACACATCCTTTAGAGATCTTAGACATTCTGAACAAGCTCAAGATGAAACCAACCTAACCGTCTTAAAATTAGCCTGATCCCTTGCTGAGGAGATCCATTAATTCCAAATATTTTCTCACCACAACTCTGAGACTAGAGAACTAGCAACCTGTTGGGTATCAGCAAGAGATAGCAAGAGAAACACATGCAAAAGGAGTTCTTGGGGTGATAGATTCATAAACTGATGGAATTTTCACTAAAATTATTGTATAATGAAATGTAGACTTGAATATTTGTTAATGGACCCAAACATTCTGTATTTTAAATATTTATGGAGCAGATACTATATGCCAGCTTGTGATTTTTGTCTTGGTTACTGAGTCCAGCAGTGAAGGACGCAAACATGACCTGGAAAGTCACAGAGTTCACAAAATGCAGACAAAAAGGAAGATATCTGGGCACAAGAAAGATGACTCAGTGGGTAGCAGCACTTACAATACAAACAAGAGACCCTAAGTTTAGGTCCCAGACATAGCTGTCTGCATGCCTGTAACTCCAGTGGGAGGCATAGGCAGGAGGATGGCCTTGCTCCTTACCAGCCGAGTTCCAGGTTCATTTGAGAGACCCTTTTTTTTTTTTTTTTTTTTGAGAGACCCTATCTCAAAGAAAAAGGCAGAGAGGTAAAGAGGGTAATTGATGTCCCCTTTTGTTCACACTGCATACAAGAACAGAAATGCTCAACCACACACATTTGTGCATACTCCTCCAGAGTGAAGTTTCAGATTCTAAGTTCTTTTGCTTAATAATCCAGAAGACAGACATTTTCTCTGTGTGTGTCTCTTTAGCCTGACTGCTTGGTTGGTACATGCAGGTAGACAGAATGCTCCTCTAGTTCCTGGAACGTGTGCCAGCAAAGGGAGATAGAAGAGTTGCCCCACATAATCATGACTGTGTAATTTCAAAGGCCTCGGAAAGCCTGCTTGCAGAACTTTCTCCTGTAAGACTTCCTCCTCTGGAAACCCTGCAAGCACCAGAGCACATTTTACTCACAGTCTTTCAGAGAGATTTTCTGTTACTTATATAACATGAGTGTTCTTCTGTGTCATCAGTGTCACCACAGTGGTTATTTTAAAAAGCTAGCAGTTACTGAGTGCCTTTTATGCACTAAGTACGCACAGAATTTATGGGGACAAGAGCTTGTTTAGTATTCTAATTAGGGAGATGTGTCTATTCACAGAGGTGGGTATGCATGGCAAGGTGCTTCTAGACCACCGATGTGGAATTCTGTTTTAAATGTAGGCCTTCAGATAATGAAATATAAGGACGGCATCCTAGACCAATGACTCTTTGCAATGAACACTTGCAAGTAGAGATGTATGGGCAAAGGGGCATACGTTATGACGTGTTGGTTTGCACTGCACTTTCCATGACAAGATTTTTATTTCCTTCAATTTAAGTCATTTTTCTCATTTTCTTTTCTTTTTTTTTTTTCCTTGAATTTTGTTTTATTCGGGATGTGGTGTACAGGGGCAGAGGGCGGATGTGAAGGGATGGGGAATGAATGGGATCAAGATACATGATGTGAAAAACACACAGAGTAAATAAAGTTTATTTTAGATCTAAAAAAAGAAAAGAAATATTTCCTCCAAGAGAAAAAATAGTTGAAATATATTTAACTAAGTGATTAAGTTTATCCCAGACTGATTTTTGTTTTTTTTTTTTAGAATTTAGCTCCTGTAACTCAAGAGAACACAATCCACAAATGAAATGTGGGTTTGGGTGTCACACTCATCCTAGAACAGCCTGAGAGTTTGGGTAACTTCCTTGCATAATTATCACACTGCTGGGTTAGGAGTCATGCTGTGAACATTCTTCACCCTGTGAGGTAGCCTGAACAGCAGTCACATCTGTATGAGACAGATTATACTAAAACACATCTCTGTGTGTGTTTGTGTACTTGAGTGTGTCTATATTCATGTGTGTGTGTGTACATGTGTTTGTGTGCAGGTATGTGTGTACGTGTGTGTGTCCATGCACACGTGTGTACAGGGTATCTGAGAATGGTTTCTAATTTTAATACTTTTGATGTTGAGATCAGGGATAAACAACAACATACTACATCTTTCATCTCAGTGTTGTTGATCTGCCTGTGCAGTTTAAAGAACACTTGTTAGAAGAAATGAGACTAACTCCTACAGGCCTAAACATTCACAGGTTTGCAAACTAGCCTGGAAGCATTACATAATGATCAGTGTGTTAAGGGTCCCTTTTGTTTCTCTCTACTTGAAAGACAGATTAAATTCTGATGAGGCCTAGGAAAGACAGTGGCACATCTAAATCAAGTGCAAAATGCCTATTTTTATTTATATTAAGACTTTTCCCCTACATTTGTATGTTTCAGTGTGTTAGACTAACTAGTTCTCATGCCAAACATGTCTTTTACTTTAAATTATTATTATTATTTTTATCAAAATCGAACCTTTATCTTCCTGAATTTATTTCTGTTCAATGATCCCTTTCTCTTAGCTGGGCTTTTTGGCTGGAATTGAGGAACTAGTAAATCCAGAAGAGAGATCACAGTGTTATTTTGTAGTTTCCTCCTTAGGACTCAGTGCCTGCTTCAGAAATTGTATCAATTCCTTGCACTTCCAAGTGCTTTTCTGACTCAGCCACTTCCTGGCAATCTGGTGTCAATACTTTACACTTCTAAACCAGTTTCTGACTATATGGATTAAAAATCTTCTGTAGGAAATGCACAGTTTTATTTAGAATGAAATTGCTAACGTTCTGAAATTTATTTTGACAGCATAGAACAGAATTCTTGAAATCAAGGCATGAGAAGAGTTTTCACTACTGAGAAAGTAAAATCATGTTTGAAAATTACAACAGTTAGTCTTG
>NW_026070930.1:0-3088 GCF_014885135.2 Alexandromys fortis
GTGAGCTGTGTGTGTTGTGAAAGAGAGAGAGAGAGAGAGAGAGAGAGAGAGAGAGAGAGAGAGAGAGAGAGAACGTGTGTGAGAGAGAGCGCGTGTGTGTGTGTGTGTGTGAGAGAGAGAGAGAGAGCATGTGTGTGTGAGTGTGTGTGTTTGTGCATGTGCATGTATGCACGCGCGCAGTGAGCGTGTGAGCTTGTGTGTACTTGTGCGTATGCAGGTCAGAAGTAGACCTGAGGTGCCTTCCTCAGTTGCTCTCCACCTTTCTCTTGAGATGAGGTTTTCATTGAGCCCGAGGCTCCACAACCAGCTGGACTGCTGGACCACCAAGGCCTGGGGATTCTCCTGTCTCTGCCTCCCCAGTGCAGGGATTATAGGTGTGCTCTACTGTACCCCAGACCCCACCCCAATAACATGGGTGCTGGGGATCCAAACTTGGGTAGTCATGCTTTTGTAGCAAGTATTTTACCTCCCGAGTCACTTTGGGGGTTTGCTGGGTTATAATAATGACTCTCTTATTTATCTCTGATCTCAGTCTCCATTACAAAAGTTGGCACAAACAGCCCATTAAATGTTTTGTGACCACATAAACTCTATTCTTGTTTTTGCCTTGCATACTGCAAAACAAGGAATCCATCTTAGCTGAGGGAGGTCAGCAATACTGGGGAGCAATAGAGCAGAACACTGTGGATGAGGTCTTCACTATCGATCAGGTCTTTATTTATTACAGTTTATTTTTTCAAAGCAGTCATACCAAAGCCTTCTCATTCTGAGTCTCGGCCAGCCCTTATTCCTACCTTTGGGAGTCTCCCCTCAGATGCTAAGAGCATCCAGCCAGAACTCCCTCCCTTGTCTTCCCGCCATCCGGCTTCATTTTCTTCCCTGTCTGGATACCAGGGAAAGACGTTCTCCTCCTTACCCTCTTCATGTGGCAGCCTGCCCTGCTCGCTCCCTGCCTGCTCCTTCACATGTCTTTTGTTGTCCTATAAAGAGGCTTTTGATGAGCACCCTACTTTCAGACAGGTGGCCGATAAGCAGATAAATAGTTCGGAAGCGGGAAGAGAGGCGTCAGTAATTTGATCCGAAAGCCCCAACATTCCATTTGTATGTTTTGTCTTTGTTGTTCTTGTTTGTTTGGTTTTAGTTTTTGATACAGGGTTTCTCTGTGTAGCCTTGGCTGTCCTAGAACCCAAGAGATCGGTCTGCCTCTGCGTCCTGAGCACTGGGATTAAAGGAGCGCCACCTGGCCAACGGTCTGTTTCTTAAAACACCATTACCGGCCTTCTCTCTTCTCCTCGCTGTGCCTTTAAAGTAATGGTATGGGAAGGATTTCTCTCTTAGGATTAAAAAGTTATGTGTGGAGTGACCATTAACACTTCCAAACAACTGGTTTAGGTGAAACCTGTTCCTCCGCCTCGGTGTTACACCCTTATTCCAGCCACATAGAATTTGAAATGAATGTTTTTCTTTTATATGCTTCACTGCCTCTCTAAAAGCAGGACACACTTAAGTACACCTAAGAAATGGTACACCGTGCCTCACTCATAAGCGGTGACCGGTGACCGTTCACAGACTCAGACACAAAAATCCCGAAGATGTGGAAGTGACCCCAAATTTCCAGGCTATTTTTGTATCCGAAAACCCCAAGGCTTTTGAGGTGGCTCGGCAGGTAAAGGTGTCCGCTGGCCAAGCTTGAGTTACCTGCGTGAGTTTGATCTCCACAGCCCCTGTGGTGGAAGGAGTGAGCTGGCCCCGCCCCCCGACCTCCACACAAACGTCATAGGCATTCTCCCTGCAGGCGAATAGATGAAAGATATCCTTCTAAATTTATAAAACCTGGAGACATCCATGGCTCCAGCCACACTCGAGGCTTCACAAGGAAAGCACGGGACCCTATAGCCTCTAATTCTTGTTAAAGGTGAATTTGTAAACCAAAATTATAGTGTAATAAGGGGATCGTAAGAGAGCCATTATACAGACTACATGGAAGAAGTGAATAATTCTGGGTAATACAGGAGAGACATAGTCTTTGGAAAATACGTCTTTTTGTTGTTTTGGTTTTGTTTGTTGCTTTGAGATAGGGTCTGTAGCTCAGGCTGGTGCGGGAACTCACCTTGTAGCCAAGGACCTTTGTCTTCCAAATGCTAAGGTTACAGATTGGTCCCACCACTCAGGACTTGGCAGTGCTGGCTTCATTCTTAGTAGGCTAGCACACTGACAGCTGAGCCACAACCAAGCTCTGGAAACATGTCTAAACTACCTGAAGAAATTTCAAAACTGGGACTTGAGTACATAAAGTCAGATAAAACATTACCAAGAGGGCTCAGTGGTTAAAAGCATTGCCTTCTTCTCTTCCAAAGGTCCTGAGTTCAGTTCCCAACAACCACATGATGATTCACAACCATCTGTAATGAGGGCTGGTGCCCTCTTCTGGCCTTCAGGCATACATGCACACAGAATAGTGTATACATAATAAATAAATAATTTTTTTTAAAAAAAAATTACCAAAAAAATGGCAGATGAAGTCAGGCAGAGTAGCTCATGCCTGTAACCTCAGTGTTTGAGAGACTGAGCCACGAAGACCACAAGCCCAAGGCCATCCTGGACTGCTTTTAAAAAATAGGTCTGTTTCTAGCTTTTTGATAATGGACTAAACCTCTGAACTGTAAGCCAGCCTCACTTAAACGCTTTCCTTTATAAGAGTTGCTGTGGTCACGGTGTCCCTTCACAGAAATAGAAACCCCAAGACACGAATAATACTTGAATTCCTTTGTCTACTCTGTTTCTGGCTCTAGTTTATCTTCCCTGTCCTGTATACGCCAAATCTTTACTAAGTCTTTTATAGTGAGGACAGATTCCAGTCCAATCAGGGCTGCGGAGTGAGACCCTGTCTCAAAACAATAACAACAACAACAACCCCCAAACCACCAGCATCACCAGCAAAGCAAAGCAACAAATTTTTTAATTTGTTTGCCAGAGGAAATTTCAAGGCAGTTTAGCATTCAGCCTGAAATCATATTTACCTAGGTCAACAGTTAAAAAAAAGAGCAACAGGTGGAAAGAATTTTTTGTTTAATTCATAATTTGTAAA
>NW_026070931.1:0-3050 GCF_014885135.2 Alexandromys fortis
ACAAGAGCTAGTGCCAAGGACAGGCTCCAAAGCCACAGAGAAACCCTATCTCGAAAAACAAAAAAACAAAAAAAAAAAAAAAAAGAAAAAAAAAGAAAGTTCAGGACCAGCTTGGGTTACATAAGTTTCTTGGTTCCCTCAAGAAAAGATTTGTAAAAAGTTAATGACTTCTAACTTGTGCCTTATAAAACGGGAAGGCAGTGGCTCTCCACCTGTGGGGTCAACCCCCTGGGTCAGTTGACTCTTTTGGAGGTCTGATGGCCTTAGGCCATCAGAAAGCACAGACAATTGTTGTACGTGGTCTGTGCACGTACTTGTGAGTATGGGTGTGTACATGGGTGTATCCAAGCACATAGTGTGTGTGTGATTGTATGTGTAGGCCAGAGGCCAACATCATGGTCTTTATCACTTTCTAACTTTTAGCGGTAGTGTTTCTCACCAATCCTGGAGCTTATGGACTAAGCCAGGCTGGCTGGCTGGCCAATGAGCTTCACGAATCTATCTCCAGCCCTGACGTTACAGGTGTGAACTACCATGCCTGGCTTTTCACGCGAGTTTTGAGGGTCAAACCAAAGCCCTCGTGCTTATGAAGCAGGCACTGAGTCATCTCCCCAGCAGAGAACGGCTGTCTCTTATCGTCTAAGGCCTCTGGGCTGAACATCTATTTTTATAAATAGATTTATGGGAATAGACAACGTAAAAAGGATACTTGGTGGTTCTAAACCCCATACTACAGTCTAATGAGAAAGTATTGGGCCAGCGTCAGGCCAATCCCAATAGAACATTCCACAAAATCCCTGGCTAGCGTTTCTCAAAACTACCAGTGTTGGCATAAACAAGAAAGTCTGGAGAACAAGGGACAAGCAACAGCTGAGAAGAGAGGACAAATGCAATGCAGGGTCCCGCGTGGCCTCCAGAAGAGGACTTCAAGGGGAAACTGAGGTATCACGTGAGGCTTCATATACAGCCATCCTTTTCATACTGGCTCTTTGTGACAGTCTCCTTCTAGACCAGACTGTAGTTACCCTGACCAGGCACTTGGGTCAGTCCTCCTGGCATAGCCCTCCTGGAGCCGGGATTAGCAGTTGTAAGCTCCAAGCTCAGCTCATTATTGGTTCGTTAGTAGTGACAAACATACCCAAGAATGCCTGGTGTTCACTGGGGAAGCAGCGACGCGTGAGATGCTGGGAAACCTTACTACCCACCCCTCCACCGCCCAACCGTACTCCTCCACTCTGTATCTGGAGGGAGAAAAACGAGTAGTGATGTGTTGCTTTTTAAATGCCAATTTGACGACAGCAGGCTTAGGAGTAATCCTGCTGTAACTGGATAAGACTGGGGCAGAGAAGCCTTCAGAGACCCAGCGCCTCTGAGAGAGGCAATTGCAGCAGGGGAGGGGGAGGGCAGGTGTGTCCCTTTCTGCTTCAGATAGTAGAGGCCTGGGGACTCCGTGAAGGCTGAGTCTCCCACCTTTAGCCAGCACCTGTTTCCGCAGAGGAAGAGCTGGGGAGAGGGAGGGTAGACCCCCGTGCCTTCAGCAGGGTGTGCTAGCTTCTGCTTTCAAATGTGAAGCTCACTCGGGTGTCAGAGTTGAAACATCATGCTATCGAATCGTTTATAAATGTTTATTAAATGTCAGTAATTTTTACAAAGCAAATATTAATAGTAAGGAAACAAATTTTGCAAAAATATGTACAAAAGTAAAAAGCCTAAATGAATAGCAACTCGTTTTATAAAAAGAAACCATTCCTTCCACTCACAGACCTCCTGGAGAAATAATTTACTGCTACTCTGGAACCAAAGCACTGGCCAAAGAAATTTACAACAGTATCAGACAATGTGCCTAGTTCCTGGAAAGTTATAAAAAGATGTACAGAGAAAAAAAACTAAGCCACAAATACTTTTATTCAGGGTAAAATAAACCATGTCTCGTTAGGAGCGGTATCTGTGACAGTCGCACTGAGTGCTTCGGATAAGGCTTCTTGTGCCCCGAGAGCTCACACGTAATAGAGAAAAGCCATCTAGTATTTTGCGATTCTGCTTTCAAGTAAGAAAGAGGTAAAGAGAGGTTACACAGTGCAGTCTGCTTCATTCCCTTATGCGCTTAACCAGGACACATTGCCTCCTTCCTTCCCGTCACTCCTGCTACCACCAAACGGGTACGGTTAGGGCCCAAATCGCCACTCTTTTTAGCAGTGCTGTTTCTGTGAATAAAATCAGAATCACATAGCAAAAAGGTGGTTTCTTGGGATCAGTGATTGTCACAGATTGGAAGTTTATGCTTCCTGCATTCAGGTAGGCTTCAATCCATCTGGAGTTTCATCACCGTTAACACAGCAAAGGTCACAAAAGTCTCTTCACAGCCCACAAGATACAGGCATGTGTGCTTGAAAGGGCAAATGGTAGTCTCTGCTCTTGGCTGAGTCAGGAGATCTCAAATTCAAGATCAAGAGTAGACAGGGGGACCCCGTCTCAAAAGCACAGATATACAAACAAATGGAAAACAATGTTCTGTGCCATTCCTTGGCACTTAAAACTGGATGGTTAGACCTGAACGCTATATATATAGGGACGGACAGGTCAATTCAATGCTCAGACATTCAGGCGGGTGAAGAATGATAGTGGACACACACCGCTTTGATGAATCAGGCAAGCGCCTGCCAGGTGAGGCTAGCGGTATCCAGCTGATGGTATTTGAGAAGCCACCATCAGGTTTGAACACAGAATTCAATCTTTAGTGGAAACTGACTAAGTCCTAACGTCGTACCATAAGCAAACGGCATCATGTGACCCATGCTTTCTAGACTGAAAAGCCATCCCAGCGTTAAAGGAAGAAAAGAAAGGAGACAGAGCTTTCTCCCGAGCAGCACAGCACAGGCTCGCTGGGCTCGTGGGATTCAATGTGCTGAAACAACAGGAAGATATAGCCAAGGCCTATTTCCAAATGAGAGGACCTGCAAGACTGTGCTCTCCATCTTTAATAAAATTAAAAGAAACGAAAAGGTAGCAGAGCGGCTTTCTCTAGGTTTATTTGGGGATTTGTTACAAAG
>NW_026070932.1:0-3128 GCF_014885135.2 Alexandromys fortis
ACGGGCTGGAGAGATAGCTTAGCGGTTAAGAGCATTGCCTGCTCTTCCAAAGGTCCTGAGTTCAATTCCCAGCAACCACATGGTGGCTCACAACCATCTGTAATGAGGTCTGGTGCCCTCTTCTGGCCTTCAGGCATACACACAGCATATTGAAATGTGTATGTAAATGGTTTCATGACAATAATCTTGGACCAAACTTGTTACATGATTGTACTAAAAGAAAATTTGCCATCAAAAGGCTGCCTTCATTATCCTAAAACCACACCACCACCTAGGAAGCAGGAAATTGAAATAAGCTATTTTAGAGAAGTGGAATTAAAAAAGAAAACTGATTAAAAAAAAGAAACTGCAGGCTTCTTCGGTTAAAGACCTCCACTGACAAGAAATTTTACTGTGATCTTATAAAGTAGAAAAATATTCATTAGTTGAAAAAAATTGTAGCAAGACATTCTGAGTGATGTGATTAGAATGACTAAATACATGCATGGACATCTAATCAGAGTTTTATTAATGAAAGTTAAAGACTGTAAAAATCTCAGAGCAAACACCTAGAGTAAAGCTCGCAGCACTTGACCAACACAACCATGTTCAATGGAAACATACATATTCCTAGAGAGCTTTCTTGCCACGATGTTTTCAATTTTCCCCTCATTATCATGCCACATAATTGACATAAGTAACTTAAAGAGAGAAAATATATCTGGACTTACTGTTCTCAGAAATACAGTCTATCATGACAGGGAAGATGTGGAAGCAGGACAAACAGACTCCACATCCAGAGAGTGTCTAATGAACATTTCTAGCTCATCATTCTCCTTTTTATTTAACCTAAACATTGTGATGACTCTTCCTACAACAATCACCCTAATTGTGAAACACTTCACAGACATGCTCAGAGATTTGTCCACAGGGCAATTCTATATGTGTCATGTTATAATAGGTATCAACAATCATAAGTGGGTCAAAATAGGTCACTGACAGGAAAATCACATATTCAAACAGATTCTAAATTTCCACTTTTTGCACGTATTTAATTTTAACATGAACGGGTCTTCTATTCTGTTGACAGAGGTCTGTCCTGCCCAGTCTTGCAGTTATTTAGTCCCAAATAAACACAGAGGCCTACATTAATTATAAACTGGCTAGCATATTAGCTCAGGCCTCTTATTAACTAACTCTTACATTTTAAATTAACCCACAATTTTTGTCTGTGTTAGCCACATGGCTTTGTACCTTTTATAAATGAGGCATTCTCGTCTTGCTTCCTATGGGTCTGGGTGATGACTGCAGACTGAGCCTTTCCTCTTCCCAGAATTCTCCTATTCTGGTTTTTCCCGCCTATATTTTCTGCATGACCACTGGTCAATCAGTGTTTCATTAAACCAATACAAGTGACAAATCTTTACAGAGTACAAAACCATTGTCTCACAGTACTATTCCATTTTAGGATGGTGTTGTTAACACAGAATCTGATGTTTTCACCCTATTGTTGAAGATTCTGAAACCTGATTATTCTGTTTTTTAGTCTCACCTGCCCACCTACACTACACCATTTGAAGCTGGAGACCTCAATCTTTCAGAATTCTCAGTGGAGCATAACAGGCCTCATAGGTATCAAAATGACATTAATCTAACTCTAGATTTACTGGACATTTCTGAAGCCATTTGGCATTGAAACTTTTCTCTTTCTACATAAGCATCCATACAGGGGCAAGAGAAAAATCTGCAGATCCTCTTTTCATCTTTGTTACCAGCTAGCAAAGAAACAGAATTAACTTCGGACATTTCAAGCCATAAATCTGTGCATTTTCTCCCAGTCCATCATATGAGTTATAGAGGAGAGGTGACCATTAATATATGATTAATTCTTCCCATATTTCCCATATCATAAAATCACCAGTGACCCACTTTCAGTTGAATATGCTGTATCCAGATTCATAATTCTTTTTCTCTTCTGATACATGGGTAGCTTATGAGGGTATCAAAGTTTCATTTAAACTTGTAATACTTTCTCTTTTCCTTAACCTAAGATGTTTAGGTTGGGGTATAGGTCATTCCTACAGGGTATCTGCTGAATTATGAATTCAAATAAACAATGAAAAGCTAAAGGGAAGTATAATACATACCCAAATTTATGGCAATTTGTATATCTCTAAAAGAATAATATTCTTTTAAATATGAATTTCTACTCAATTGTAATTTTTTATCTTAAATGAATATGAAAAGGAATGGATTCTTATGTGTTAGAAAAACACTTCATGGACTAATCTTCACTTCTAAGTGGAAACTTTTTCTTTTCTAAGGCTTAAAAAGGTTGATTAAAAGACTAATATTTAGAGAATTTCTTCTTTGAGCATTTTGTTAATATAAAAATTAAACGTTTTTGTTTGTTCTGCTGATTTAATGAGACAACTAAGTGAAGGTCTCTGAATTTGATTTAAGCCAACAGGTAAATAAAACATGGACTGTAGTCTAAGCAGGGTGTTACCTTTACTGCTGCACAGCTAAAACAAATTCCCAAGAAGGAACTGTCAAAGTGCTAGTGAGGAAGTTGTACTATTCATAGAAACAAATTTTCATTTGAATTTATGGAGGTGAGGACAAGGATAAGCCTATAGACACAAGTGCACTGGTGAGAGGGAAAAGACTTATACAAATTGTTTCTATTGCATTATTGATGATGACTACAGAGAGTAATGGAGAAGTCAACTACTGAATAAAGATGACATTATAGAAGCAGAATACCTATAGAGTAAAACCTTTATGTGATATCATACTATATGAAAAAGTTTGTTCAATTTAACTCATGTTTTGGGGAGCTAAATTATTTATTTTGTGTGATTACATCTATCCATGGCCCAGTACTGCATCACAACACAACAATGGCATTGCATTCATAGAGTAGAAAGCAGGAGATGTACAAAAGCCTAGGTACAATGCCAGCTTCCAGAACAACAACCTTCTCATGTGAGAACCAGTAAATAGTATCCAGACTCAACACAACAATGATAATCAACATATTGGGCATCAAATTACAATACAATTTTTCATGGGATAAGAATATTATTCAAATTGTAGCACAGAAATTCACAAAGATCTGTGGTTTATAAAACCTGACCAGTCTTTAT
>NW_026070933.1:0-3046 GCF_014885135.2 Alexandromys fortis
GATATTTCTGAGCAAGTGAGACGTGTCGGTAGGTAACAGCTGTTTAACTTCTGTTAAGTGTAAGTGTGTATATTGGGAAGGTAGGTTTATGTGTGTGAACATGGGGTCAGAGTTGAACCTCAAGTGTGGTCCCTCGGGATGTTCAGCTTGGGTTTTGGAACAGGGTCTCTCGCTGTCCTGGGGCTCACAGATTGAGCTAGGATGGCTGACCAGAGAGCCCCCGGGATCCTATCTCTGCCTTGCTAGCACGGGGATTACAAACATGCCCAGCTTTGTGCCCGTGCTGAGAATTGAACTCAGGTCCTCATGCTTGTGTGGCACCCTGACCCAAATACGTAAGATAAGGTCATTTACTCTAGTAATGTAAGGAATGAGAAAATATGGAAAGCAGTGCCATTACAGGCTCTTCAGATTTGGGGAAGACAAAGGGGGGAAGGGAGTGGTTAGAGAATTACGTTTACAGCAGTAAAAATAACCTTTGGCTATTAAATTTATATTGTCTTATAGGGAGAACAATGCGAGGTTATCCCCAAAAAAAATGTTTTCCCGAAGACCCAGAGCATACTGAACACACAAGTCTGCTTTCCTCATCACCACGCGATGCAGGTTCTCCAGGTTCAAAGCCATCCTCACCCCAGGGCCAGTATCAGGGCTTTGGACACACGATTACTACCCAGAATGCAGCTGTTGTATCCAAGTTGTGTGAAGTCATGATTGACATCCCACACGACCAGGGCCCTCCTGATGATGCAGGCCAATATCCAGACTTGGAAGACACAGTTTCATCACAGGACACGCTCTCTGCAGACCAGATATCTGAAGAAGCCATGAATGACATCCCAGATGAGCAGAAGAAACTCCTTGACACAGCAGACTCCTAGAGAGTTGCCACAGCTCAGAATGTTCAAAATTTCAGATAGGCAAAGCCAGATATAACTACTATATAATACTAATACATACATGTTAGTATATATATTTGTATATGTTTTATATATCACAAATAACATTTAAATTTCCTAGGCTTTGGCTTTCTTAAACTCTTAGGGTTTCATATATTCAAACAGTAGGTAACAACTTCAGCTGAGTGCTCTTGCATTTCTCAAGAGGATGGACATTCGAAGATAAAAAAATAAAAAAAAAATCAGTGCTTCTTACCACTGCATGAATGTAATGCTCTGGACTGAAAATGTAAATATAAAATTCAGATTAATTTAATTTAATCATAATCATGTGCCATTTAAGTGTACATAATTACACTTCAATTACATGTCTTTCAATAAATCTAGTATTGTTTTCTGAAACTCTTACATGTCTTATTTTTTTACTCTTTTTTTTGTTTGTTTGTTTCTTTTTTTCTTATTGAGACATGGTTTCTTTATGTGTTCCTGGCTGTCTTGGAACTCCCTCTATAGACAAGGCTGACCTTGAACTCAGAACAGCCTGCCTGTGCCTTCTGAGTGCTGGAACTAGAAACAAGCACCACCACTTGGCTGTGTCTTATTCTTTAAACATAAATTCTTAATGCTTTAGCAAAAATTTTTTGATTAGAAGTCCAAAATTTTTGAGCCAGACTTAATGGTATACCCAGCACTCAGGAGGCAGAGATGGCAGGACTTAGTAAGTTCCAGTCCAAAATGAACTGTCTAGTCCAAAGTGAAAACAAATCACTGGTCAAAGAAAGAGAAAATGGAAGGACACACTGTGAATCCAAATAAATCTTATCACAATGCCCACACTACCCATAGGAATGGTACACAGATATATACATAAAGGCAAAACACCCAAACACAAATGGAAGCCGGGCGATGGTGGCGCACGCCTTTAATCCCAGCACTCAGGAGGCAGAGGCAGGCAGATCTCTGTGAGTTCGAGACCAGCCTCGTCTACAGAGCTAGTTCCAGGACAGGCTCCAAAGCCACAGAGAAACCCTGTCTCGAAAAAACAAAAAGAAAAAAAAATCCAAACACAAATGGAAGTGCTTTAAGGAAAAAAGTGTGAAACTAAGAAAAACCAGACAATTGGAACAAAATGGAAAGTTCAGGATAGTTGCCGACAAGAGCACCAGATAGGCATACTAAGAAAAAAAACAGCTTCCATTTTTAGAAGTCTGGATTCCACACACCAAAGGATGAAACTGGACCCTCGTTTACACCAGACACCAAAATCAACTCACTGTGTAAGACACAGATAGAATTGAGACTTTGAGAACATCACACCATCAGAATCTACCATGCAAGCTTCCACAGTCCTACACAGCTATGACAACCTCAACAACAACCCCATGTCATGAAAACCCTAGGGGTACAACAGTGGCATGAGTATTCTATTTGGACCTAAGATCTGCTCAACAAGAGGGAAAACATACCTGGTACTGGAAACCTAGCTAACTACTCAGTGCTAGTAATCATTGGAGGAGAATCTACAACCATTAATTTATGACACCAGCCTAATCCCTAACAAAAATCTATAAACATCTGTCCTTATACCCACAGATAAGTGTAGTTTTTACCC
Organism: Alexandromys fortis; assembly: GCF_014885135.2. Taxonomy (NCBI): domain Eukaryota; kingdom Metazoa; phylum Chordata; class Mammalia; order Rodentia; family Cricetidae; genus Alexandromys; species Alexandromys fortis. The sequence goes on from NW_026070933.1 coordinate 2,512, forward strand.
CTCATCAAGGGAATTTATCTACAACAGACCATTATAGAAAACCATAACCAAACATGCAGATTTGTGGGGCCCAGTCCCAATGGTTAGATCTACAAAACATTCCTACACCTAAGGTTGAGGGGACATTGTGGAAGAGGGTGGAGGAAGCGTAAGATCCAGAGGATCAGGGACTTTGCTGTGAGATTGTGGTTCCAAGTAATGTCAGAATCTACATTCACAGTCTCACCAACATGGCTACCCAAATGTGAACTGAACAAGGACAAAACCAAGGGACAAACCAAACTAGACAGGGAAAATCCCACAAGGCCTCAACCCTACACAAAACTAGGCAACTGAGGAAAACTGGAAGAGAGGTTTTTTTTTTTTTTTTCATGAAATGCACAATAATAATTGGTTGTCTAGGGGCTGGAGAGATGGCTTAGAGGTTAAGAGCATTGCCTGCTCTTCCAAAGGTTCTGAGTTCAATTCCCAGCAACCACTTGGTGGCTCAAACCCATCTGTAATGAGGTCTGGTGCCCTCTTCTGTGTATGCATC
>NW_026070934.1:0-3141 GCF_014885135.2 Alexandromys fortis
CCAGAAGAGGGCACCAGACCTCATTACAGACGGTTGTGAGCCACCATGTGGTTGCTGGGAATTGAACTCAGGACCTTTGGAAGAGCAGGCAATGCTCTTAACCACTGAGCCATCTCTCCAGCCCCCTATTTTTGTTTTTTGTTTTGTTTTGTTTTGTTTTTTGAGACAGGGTTTTGCTGTAGTTTTAGAGCCTGTCCTGGAACTAGCTCTTGTAGACCCAGGCTGGCCTCGAACTCCCAGACATCCGCCTGCCTCGCCTCTGCCACCCGAGTGCTGGGATTAAAGGCTTTGCCAAGGTTAATCTTGAAGTCCTGATCCTCCTGCCTCTGCCTCCCGAGTGCTGGGATTAAAGCCCTGTGTCACTCTGCTGTATATAGGACTATCCTCTAAGCCAGCTGCCACCATCTCCAGGAGTTCCGTCGTGCCTGCTCAGGAAAGATCAACACAGCTGGGCCTGTGGCCTGTTTACTTTCCCTCATAGAAGGAAGAGGTGGAAACATAAAGGCATGGGACCCTCACCTGAGTGTGCAGCCGTCTCTCAACCACGTGTATGCCATTCTGTCCTGACTGCGCGTGGTTGGGGGAGGGGCTACGGGATATAAGTAGGGAGAGGGGCGGGAAGAACGTGGAGAAGGTGGAGAAGCAGTCATCTCTGTAGGACTCAGACCTTCCGGGACGACAGCTTTAAAGTCATGGGAGCTCCTGTCTGGAACCTTCAGCCACCGCTTTGTAGGTAAGCCTATTAAGTTCCTTGTGGCCTCTGGGTAAGCTTTGGTGGACTCCTAGTGTTGGTTGTCGTTGGGACCTTAGGAAAAGGGTAGACATTGTTTTATGTCTCCCCCAGGGAAGAACTTTCAGCAACAGACACCATTCCTGGCTCTTGCCTACAATCTCAAACTGGTGAACCATGAGGACATTAGATGCTCACTGTTTTCTGAATTTCCCCAAGGCTGACAGGAAGTAGTAACTTTTTAGTTGGGTAAAAAGCTGATTTATGACCTCGGTTAAGTATTGGAAGCTTAATTCTCACAAAACTCCTGAGAAGGACTGGAGTAGACTCAGCCTCCAGTGAAAGTGGGTCTCATTTGTTTGGAAAAAAGAAAGCCTTTTGGATTCATCTCAGCCAACCCATGCCCCGTTCTTCTTAAAAATGTGGCCCAATGGGCTGGAGAGATGACTCAGCGGTTAAAATGGAGCGCTGGCTGTTCTTTCAGGGGTCCTGAGTTCAATTCCCAGCAACCACATGGTGGCTCACAACCATCTGTAATGAGATCTGGCGCCCTCTTCTGGCCTGCAGGCATACATGCAGGCAGAACACTATGCATAATAAATAAATAAATCTAAAAAAATGTGCCCCAATATCTCCCCACAGCCAGAAACGTTTTCTCTTTTAAGCCCATGTTTCCAACCCAGACTCTCTGAGCGAAAGAGCTGAGAGAAAATGGAGAAGGCCGGCAGTCAGTCCCCAGCTCGGCCGCTTACCAGACTTGGGGGGTTGGGACTTAACCTTCTCATTTATAACATGAAGAGTAAAAGAGAGACATCACTTCGTTCAGTTCCTGATGCATAAAAGGCTATTTCTGCAGGGGTGCTCTCTCTCACACTCCCTCCCCGGCTCCCTTCCTGTTCCTGCTTTCTCTTGCTCCCTCTAGCTATTCACTAAAGTTCTTGGGAACCCAGGGCACCAGGACAGGAGGCAGCTTCAGGGAGCAGTAGGGTTGGTCCCATGAGCTGATGAGAACCCTGTCCTTCTGCTGACACTCGCCGGGGCTGACTCTCATGGTCACCCATCCGCCATGCACTCTTAGACAGGACAGGACAGGACAGACTTCTCCCAGGCCTCTCAGGAAGATGCTCACTAGAGCAGGGCCTTGATGCTGAAGGGAACCAGCTGCTGAAGTTCCGTGCTCTCCCACCGAGTTACACCTGTGTGACACAGCAGTCTCAGTTATCTAGCGTGTAACAGTCCACTTCAGAAAACAGTGGCTTGGGAGCTGGGCCTGGTGGGGCGGCATGCCTGCCATCCCAGCACTTGAGAGGTCAAGGCAGAAGAGTCTTGAATTGAGGATCTTTTTTTTTTTTTTTTTTTGGTTTTTCGAGACAGGGTTTCTCTGTGGCTTTGGAGCCTGTCCTGGAACTAGCTCTTGTAGACCTGGCTGGTCTCGAACTCACAGAGATCCGCCTGCCTCTGCCTCCCGAGTGCTGGGATTAAAGGCGTTGCCACCATCGCCCGGCTTTCGAATTGAGGATCTTAAAAAAAGATTTTATTTGTCTTTATTTTATGTGTATGCGTAACATGTGTGTGCCTATGCCTGCAGAGGCCAGAAGAGGGCATTTGACCTCCTGGAACTGAAGTTACAGATGGTTGTGAGCCACCATGTGGGTGCTGGCAACTGAACCCAGGCCCCCTGCAAGAGCAGCCAGTGCTCTTAACCACTGAGCTGTCTCTCTAGTCCTGCGTTTGTGGCTGTTGATGATATGAATAAAAGGGACACACAGGAATGGAGGGCTGTGGTCATCTTTTATGGATTCCTTTGCAGAATATCTTCAATATATGACTTGTTATAAGTATTAAAAAAAAAATAGAAGCAAGAGAGACAGCATCCCAGGGCTCCGGTCCACGGGCTCTGCCTTTGGTTAGTTGTGTGGGATCGTGTTGTGCTGCTTGCTGGTGTGTAGTGGTTGTATAGTTATACCAGTTTACAGTCGAAAGCTGGGGGGAGACGACAAATCTTCTTTTTCCAGTGCCTCATGCTGTGTAGAAGTGAATTTGGTTCTGTGATAAGCGATCTGGGGTAAATGATAAAGTCAGAGACCTCAGCGGACAGGCTGGGGATGTGACTCTTCTGTAGAGAGCCTGCCTCGCTTGCATCAAGTCCTGCATTCAGTCCCTAAAATCCTGTAGAGTCTGAAGCCTGTAATCCCAGCATTCAGGAAGTGGGGGCAGAAGTACCAGAAGTTCAAGGATATTGTTGGCTTATGTGTAGAGTTCAAGGCCAGGCTGGGACATATAAAACTCCATCTCAAAAAGGAGTGGGGGGGGGGGGCTGGAGAGATGGCTCAGAGGTTAAGAGCACTGGCTGCTCTTCCAGAGGTTCTGAGTTCAATTCCCAGCAACCACATGGTGGCTCACAACCATCT
>NW_026070935.1:0-3120 GCF_014885135.2 Alexandromys fortis
AAGAAAGAAAGGAAGGAAGGAAGGAAGGAAGGAAGGAAGGAAGAAAGAAAGAAAGAAAGAAAGAAAGAAAGAAAGAAAGAAAGAAAGAAAGAAAGAAAGAAAGAAAGACCTGGATGATCAGAAAATTAGAATGCATGATTGTTAGTTCCCTGTGACCTGTTACAAAAATCATGTAATTCTTCCTTCATGATTGCTGTTGCCAACTATAAACTATCTACAATATAGGAAGAACTGTATATAGTATTGCAATCCTAGCAATACCTTAATATCTTTCATTTATATTAAATAATACTGCCATGAATTTTGCATTTGGAATTACTAATATGAGTTTTCCATGAACAATTCTTACACATGCCCAAATCAATCTTATTAGCTTAGCTAGACAAAGAAAACATATATTCTAATGGAAATTATTTTTTATTTTAATGATAGTAGGTTAGTATACAAGAACCTGATTCACTTATAGTTATGGAACCGATTATCACGCTCAATGACTATACGGTAGCAATAAATAAATAAATAAATAAATAAATAAATAAATAAAATTATCTTGTTTGAAAAATTTAAAAATTTTACCAAAGTAACTTTCTTGTCTATACAATTATCAAGTAAATGCATATTAATTAATGTAAGAAGTGATGCCATTACTCCAAAATATATGTAACATTATTAATAGGCTGTGCTTTTGTGTAATAACCAGGAATCCATTTCACTCTATGATGAACTCCTGCAATTCCTGTTTAAATCAAAAGATTTTTTTTGCATATTCTTTTCTTCTCTCCCTGGTACTTTTGTGCAACAACTAACATTGTTTCTGATAGCAGGTGGCTGATATTTATGCAATGATCAGCCTCTCATTAAGTGTGGGGTAACATGATACACCATTAATGAATGCAGTACTTAATAAAAACATTGTTGCCTCAGAGTCTTTTTAGAGGCAGTCCTGGAAAACCTTGGTAAAATGCACTGGCCAAGATGAGTTTCCCTCGGTGTGAGCTGAATTTACTTAAGTTTGGTGAGTAAAGGCAGTGGGGAGATTTAGAGCAGAAACAATCACATGGGATGTTCAACTGCATTGTGCTATTAGGAAAGGTTTTGTTGAGCTCATGGCATGCTTTGATTAACTGCCATTGAAGACGTATTTTGTAACAGGGCTATGCCACGAGGCTATGTCTCCGTGTTTCTTAAAGTTCCTGGTTGGCCTTGAGGGAGGGTAAGTGTATCAACATTCACTTAACAGCAGATGTATGGATAAGCTGTGAAAGTAATGAGTAATTGAGTGCCGTTCAGGATTTATTTGGTAATCTTTTGACTTCAGTTCCACCTCGTGTTATGATGGATGATGTCTCTTCCTCTAGTAGAAAGAAATAGCAAAGTTGGGCTTCAAGCAGTCGTGCTGGGATATGAGTAGCAGTTGCAGTGATTCTGTCAGTAGAAATGAACAAAGGAATAGGATGTAAGCCTTCCCACTTCTAGTTTTTGATAATGACTCTAGTAAATTAGCTGTATAAATTACAAACATTGATTTCTTTCCATGCTTATGGAGCAGATATAACTGAAGGAAGTGGGGTTGAATTCGATTATCTACTACTACTTATTTAAAACACACTTTCTTATGAAGCACAGTCTGTATTTTATTCTTTGTACTGATATGTAAAATGACCAAATGTAAAAGTGTTCTTATTAATTTTCGTGGTCTTTTTAAAAGACAAAAAAATTCTATTATAATTTTTCAATAATGATCTGAATTTCATCAAAGACCAACTTCTACTCTCCTGTTTGATTATCCTAGTCTAAAAACAGGGTTCGGTATAATAGTACAAACAAGGAATGGCTTACTGAGCAAATAACTCTGGGACTACAATTGATACTCTATTGTTCTTCAAATATTTAATTTTTTTAATTTTTATTTTTTAAATTAAAATTATCACATTGTCTTGGTTTAGCTTTTTAAGTTATACAGATTCTATCATATATATTAAAGTAACAATTCAGGTAGTTTGAAGGATCCACAACATAGAGGATTGGTGTAGTTCCTCCACAACCTTGCCGTCATCTGTTGGGCTGGACTCCTGAGCTTAGCTTGAATCAAAGCCATCAAAGTATGGATTTTTTTATCCTCTCTTTGCTCAGATGTGCCACACCCATCTTATGATTTTGGTAAATGAAATTTAGTAATGTAAGTGCTGGAACAGTTGCGCACCCCGTCAACTGAAATGGGTGGAACCATGTTTGTGACCTCTTCTCCACCTGTTCTGTCTTATAAACTTTCAAAATCTCTTAGGAGTGCACCTCCAAACACTCAAACTCAAGAATGCTTCCCACATATCCACTGTCACTTGTTGCTGTAGATGTGTTCGCCACCATTAGTAGTTAACTACATTTAATCATAGATGTAAAACTTTCATAGAGGTGGTCTGCAAAGGCAGGTTTTTTTTATAAAAACCTTTTTTTTTAATTTTCACAATGCTTAAATTTTACAATTTTATAGCAGATGGTTTTTATAAAATATTACTGCATCGCTAAAGAAAAAGGTATGAACTGAAAAGGCTAGAAAAATAGAAAAACTTTAATGCTTTTCCTCTGTAGAGAATAGATTCTAGGCATGTTAGCCATGAGAAAACAAAATAAACAGGAAAAATATGAGAAACACAAAAGTTAGTGAAAAAAAAAAAAAAACAAACCAATATAGAATACTTTTGTTGAGAACTGTGAAGAACATTTCAACTTGTCCTGACTTTGTCCTGGGGCATGGTGGAGCAGAGGTTTAGACAATCTGGTGAGACACAAAAGAATTCTGACTGAGAAGCACTGTCAGCAAAATGGCACCACTGGTTAGAAAAGTTTCTTTCAGCTCACTTTTCTCTGGGTCTCTAAAAATTAGTGTGAGCAGGGTACAAATTAATGATCCACACACAGTAGGTCTAAGAACTCCAACTCTACTAACACTCCATGTTTCTCCTTGAGATAGCAGCAAACCTACTCTAAAGTGACATGGAGACCTCATCTTTTTTTTTTTTTTTTACATTGGTATATCTTGATTTATTGATACAAATTTAAGGTCAATTGTGTTATATGTATATGTATTTCTTTCTTTTTTATTTTATTTTATTTTTTTTA
>NW_026070936.1:0-3107 GCF_014885135.2 Alexandromys fortis
GGCGGATCTCTATGAGTTCGAGACCAGCCTGGTCTACAGAGCTAGTTCCAGGACAGGCTCCAAAGCCACAGAGAAACCCTGTCTCGAAAAAAAAAAAAAGATATGTATCCATAAGGGGAGGAGAACAAATGGAAGGGGAAGCAGGGTGGGAGAGAACAAAACATACATTTCATATATTTTCTTTAACTACTGGAAGTTTAGAGATGTACAGCTGTCTCTTGATATCTATCCAAAAGGGATTAGTACTAGAAGCCCTCAAGAATGCCCAAATACAATGATGTTAAAATCTATTACATAATAGAGTTACAATCTGTATATAATACATAAGCATATTCAATACAACTGGGTATAATACACAACTTTTCCGTATACTTTGTTATCTCTACACTTGTAATATATACAATGTAGATGCTATTTAAATAGCTGTTCTATTGTATTGTTTAGGAAATAATAAGAAAATGTGTAATTTAAGAAAGGTAGGGAAAGAGAGACTGCCTGACTCTTGAAGAACTGCTGCTGACTCTACCTTAACCACTGAAGAACCTGAGAAGTCACTGATACTCTGCTGCCTTTATATGTCCTAAAAGGAAAAAAAAGACTGTATCTTTAAATCTTTAATCAGAAATCTTAGCTTAAAATCTACTAAGGGGAAATTTATTGAATGACACATTTTTTTGTGTATTCCAAACCAAACTACTGCTTATGGCACTTACTCTAACCACAATAAATAAAGGACATAAAGTAAATCAGAGAGAGAAATATGAAGGAATTGTCATAGGTAAAAATCTTATAGTGGAGGTAGAAAAGAGGGGGGAGGGGAAAAATTAGTGAGATTATCAAAGAAGAAAAGGCAGAGTATAATGGCAGGTATGCACAAACCTAGCACTCAGGATACCAAGGTAGAATAATTATAAATTCAAAGCCAGGCTAAGTGAGACTTAATATAAGACAAAATAATAACTAGAATTATACATTATAAGTGATTCATTTAAAAATTGTTGACTTTGCAGTAAAAATTTCATTTAACAAAATAATGTACAGAAACATTTGTTTTTAAGAAAGAGTTTCACTGTGTAACAGCCTTGGCTGTTCTGGAATTTACTCTGTAGATCAGGCTGACCTCAAACTCACAGAAATCCACCTGCTTCTGCCTCGCAAGTACTGAGATTAAAGCCATGCACCACCACATAATTTTAATTCAACAAAAGTTTAAAAATACTTTTAATGTTATTCAAACCTGAACTTGCCACCTAAAGAATGCAACACATAAAATTCTATAATTTTTAAAAGAGTGTATGTCATTAAGACACACTCAGGGTTAATCATGCCATTCTGATTGTTCACAAGTATCATAGCTGAGTAGGATGGTTGGATACTTCCTTCCTCTGGAGGTTCAATGCAAAAGACAAAACCTATTACGGAAAATTACAACCAATCAAAATGCAGAGTTGTGGAGCCCAGTCTCAATAGATACATCTACCAGAAAAACAAAAACAAATACAAAAACCCTCCCACACTTAAAGCTCATGGAACACTGCAGAAGAGGGAGTAGAGGGATTCTAAGAGCCAAAGGAACAGGACATTTGCTGTGAGATTATGTCTTCTAGTAATGTCAGAAGTTACACCCATAAAATATCACAAACATGACTGCCAAACCATGAACTGACCGAGGAAATAACAATAAAATGCTAAAGTAGATGGGAGAAAGGCCACAAGACTCAACCTTATACAACGAAAAACAGGCAACGAAAGAATGCTGAGTGTGGGAAGAATAATCTCCAGGAAAAAGCATGTCAATAGGTCAGGCAATACCAAATGGTCAGCTATGAAAACATACATATGAGTAACATCATAAAACTTATCAGGATGTATTTAGAATAAATATGTATATTAATACATGCACATATATTTCATATATATGCATACTATGACAAGTAATGAAAAAAGGCCATGAATTTGAAAGACAGCAAGTAGGGATATATGAGAGGGTTTGGGATGAGGAAAGAAAAGGGAGAAATGATGTGACATAATCTCAGAAATAAAAATAAAACTTATTTTTAAATAAGCAATAAAAACTTTTAAAAATATTTCTCCTTTTGAGTATTTTTCTAAGGCAAAATCAGTTTACTTGTGTCAATTCTGGATTACTGCAATTTTAATTTACCTATTTTATATTTTCTACAGTGATGAAACTAAAGACATTGAAAAAAGTGTTTATGGAAGGTATTGAAAAATAATAAATTGGAATTAATTACTAGGTGTATTATTTTTAACTCTACACTGAATATAATTGTTGGATTTATTCTTTATATAGGATACTTTAGAAGGGAGAATGAACAGTTCACTTGAACACAACTTTGTATTACACACTTCCTATATCATAGATCCTAAAAATATAAAAACACAATACTGTTGGGCATGGTGGCACACACCTTTAATCACAGTCCTCAAGAGCTTGAAGCAGGTGATCTCAAAGCCTGCATAGTGAAAGCCTGTCTAGAAATAAGTTCTGCATTTATTTTAAATTTTAAGAAAAAAACATAGGATGAGAAAGGGGAGGATAGGAAGGAAAGAAGGAGAGGCAATACTAGGAGAAAAATAAAATAAAAACCAAACAATATCTAAACTACAAACACTGGTAACAAGCAACCGAATTTTAAGACTACCACAAACAGGTACAGTCTCTAAAAGTATGGGTTTTAGGAGTTGTCCTAGGTACAAATGCCAGTTCCAGCACTTACTACATGATAGAACACTAAGGAAACCACTTCTTGGTCATAATTGCCTTACCAGGTAAGACAGCTTTTGTCTTGGAAGGTCTTAGGAGTATTTCATTACAGTAAGTGTTAACAATGGGTCCCCACACTTGCCAAGGTGCTGCATGACATATACTATCAATAACTATTATAATAGCTGATGTAGGAATGTCATATATCAATCTGTTGATTTCATTGGTTAAGCAATAAAGGAACTCCTTAGCCCTGATAGGTTAAAAGATAGATGGGAGGAGGAAACAGAATAGAATTCTGGGCGGAAGAGGAAGTGAGGTCAGACTCTGCTCTGTTCCCGGAGAGACCGGACAGCTCTGCTCTCTGGAGCAGAGACAC
>NW_026070937.1:0-3103 GCF_014885135.2 Alexandromys fortis
GGGGGGGGGGGGGGGGGGGGGGTCTCTGTAACAGCCCTGGCTGTCCTGGAACTCTGTAGACCAGGCTGGCCTCGAACTCACAAACTCACAGAGATCCACCTGCCTCTACTGCCCAAGAGCTGGGAATAAAGACATTCCTGCCACCACCCAACTCACCTTTTATTTTTTAGTACCCTTTTAAAATATTAATTTATGTATGTGTGTAAATGTGTGTTACGTGTGGGTGCATATATGTGTGGGAGGAAAGCACGTGTGTACAGGAATACATGTGGTTGTGTGTAGAGGGAAGAGATCAACTGTGTGTGTCTTTCCTTAGGTTAGGAACCACCCATTTTGGTTTCAAACAGTCTCTTCACTTGGCCTGGAACTCACCTAGTAAGCATGGCTGGCTGGACAGCGAGCCCTGGGTAGTTACCTGTCTCCACCTCCCTGACTCTGGGGTAGCAAGTATGCACCACCACACCTGGCTTTCCCATCAGTGCTGGGGATCGAACTCGGGTCTTCATGCTTACAAGGCAGGCACTTTACCAGGTGGCCTGTTGTTCCAGCCCCTATGCATTTAAAAAAAAAAATAGGAAAGTCGTTTAGCTCAAAGGTCTAATAATAAGGAAATGGGTTGGTTTTTTTCTTTTTTTCTCCCCAGCCATAATTCGACAGCCCCTGATCTACATCTCCACAGACAGGCCTGGAGGCACAAGTCTAGGTCAGCTCACCCTACCGTGTGCAGAAGGAACTGGGGTGCAGTCGCTTCCCTCTAAAGGAAGAGAGGAGGACTGTGTTTAGCTGCCTGCAGAAGCCTGCTGAGGTGGGGAGGAGGAAAATGACAGTCATTTATCACCTTGCATTTGCAGCCTGTCAGTGACAGCCTGCTGGAAGCGGGGATGGTAAGGGGTCTGGGGCAAAGCTGAGGCCACACCTGCAGAGAGCTTTGAATGCCAAGCCTGGGGTCTCAGGCTCGAGGGATCAGCCCGGCGGGTCGTCTTGGAAGGTTCTCAAACAGGATGTGTTGGAGAGCATTTAGGAATATTCATCTCATGGCAGCATACGGAAGAAATGGGAAGAGGGGGGGGGGGCAGCAATGGAACTGTGTTTCAGAAAGTCCCAGGACGGGTACCTCTTCCATCAGCCCAGAACTGTTTGACACGCGGTGGTTCACGAGCGACTTGAGGCACATAAATATGTGCTTTAAAGTTTAAAAGTACGAAGTGAGATGAATGGGGCCTCTGATGAGGCCTCCTAGGGCTCCATCCCGAGCCGCGTGGAGGAGCCCTGAAAATCATTTTCCTCCGCTCCAGCTGTGCGGAACAATGCAGGAGCCCCTCTCCCTTTGTGTGGCTCGCCCCAGTCCTCCTCATCCGCTTGATTGGAAGCTGAGAGCCCGGATTGCCTTTCCTCCAGAGTGAGGAACAGAGGCCAAATTTCAGAAAATAATTCTGAGTGATGGGGGACTCTGGCGAAGCGCTGATTGCTTTATAAATGGCATTCTCCCCACACCCGCACCCCACCCCACCACCGCTGACTTTGGGAGGCAGCGGCTTTTCAAATCATGCCTGAAAAGCAGCCTGATTTCCCACAGGAATCATCTCCGACATTAGGCACTCAGCTACCTTTTCCTACAGTTTTACCCTGAGCCAGAACCTGTCTGCAAAGCCCGAAGAGGGAGCGGGCCCTCCTCATTTCAAAGGCTTCAGCACCTACCATCTGTGGAAATGTTCCCCCAGCAGCCTTGACCTGGTACCGAGCGCTACCTGCGCTCGCCGCAGGAAAGGGTTAAAAGGTGCCTGCACCCCCCACCCTCACCCCCTATCCACCCCCCACCCCACCCCCGTCTGGTTCCAGTCCTTAGGTAATTTGCCATTCTCTCTGCACAACAGCTCTAGGTCTCAACCTCCTCTCTCAATCAGTAACCCCCACGTCCTCAGCTTCCTCCCACACGGGTTCAGAAGTGAGGAAAGCACCTTCCGGAATCTGAGACCGTTTCCAAGGGAAAAGATGGGGGGGGGGGGCAGGAAGAGGGAAGGGAATGGAGAGAAAAGCCAGAAATTCCTTCTGGAAGTGTAAAATCTGTCCCATCCCTCTGCACAGGTGAGCAGCAGAGAGAGACCTCAGAGCACCCCAAGGGGCCCCCACCCAGTGTTCTCATTCTGCCCCGGATGCCGCCCTAGAGAGATAGGGACCAAGCTGGCACTGCCCCTAAGTGACCTTGAGTGTTCCTTTGTCTTCATGAGTTTGTCACGTCTACTCCAAGAGGAAGGGTTTGGGCCAGGCTCCGGGCATAGTCCCCTCTCCTAAAACACTGGGATTTAAGACTAATGACAGTATGGAAGATGGGTTTGTAATTGGTGCACGCTCCTTTGAGGTTTGGTATGCACAGCACACAAAAATGTGTGCACATAGGCCATTCTCCAGCAGCATTTCAGGGAGTCTACGAGGCTCATTGACTGAATAGCAACTATATGATTGTGGGGAGTTGGAATGTTGCTGGTCTGGATCCAAGTTATCTTGGGCTATTCATCTCCTAAATAGTGGCTTGTTTGCCTACCTCTGTCTCTAAGCTGACAACATAGTGACTAACAGACTCCCAGCTTCCCCCAGCCCAAGGGCTAAGCGCATCATCAGAGACTGAGGCCTGCTTGACTGTAACCTGCCCGTGCCCCACAAAGTACTCAGGAAATGGACCACCTTGGAACATGGTATTTGGGGCAACATATTAAGTCTGTGTTGCCCAGCTGTGGGCACTCATATTTGGCTCCAGAATCAACTGTCGTTTATCTCCTTTGAGAGATGCGTCTGTGTGTTGATGTTCCTTGTTTACAAAAGCGATCCAGATGTCTTGTATGTCAACAACAGACAGCAACAGAATCATGGGATCACACAGTCTGGAGCAGATGAGACACTCCACATCCCTGCCCAACACAACCTACTGGGCAGCTATGCCAATGTGCTGTGGATTATTTCCTAAAAACGAGTATTAGCAAGGGAGGGGCTGAGCAGTGAAGAGCTCTCAGTGCTGCTGTGGAGGACCTGGACTCAGCTCCCGGCACCCACAGGGAAGCTTACAGCTGCCTCTGACTCCTCTTTTTTTTTAAAAAAAAAAAAAAAA
>NW_026070938.1:0-3103 GCF_014885135.2 Alexandromys fortis
GAAAGGGGAGGTGGCGGTGGGGAAGAGACAGAAATCTTTAATTAATTAATAAAGAAATAAACAAAAAAAAATAAAGAAAAATTATTAGTAGAAAAAAAAAGAAAGCAGCTGAATGCTTTAAGTAAGACTTAATTCACCATCCTAGTAGGAGTGTGGAAGACAGTAATGCTGAGAAAATTGTTGAATGTGGAGGCTCAATTCAAGGGGTTTTAGAGGTGAACAATATTAGCAACTAACTGGCCTGGGGCAATTCTTGTGATATTTTGGCAAAAAAAAAAAAAAATGGCTGTTTTCCAACCTTGTTAAAAAAAATATGCTGGAGGCTGGATTGAAGAGTTTTCACCTAATATCAATAGCAAAGGAAATTTTAAGATAGCCTAGTATTTACTGTGCTGTGTTGTTATTATTGATCACTCTTCTGCATATCAACAATGCAAAACAGCAAGTGGGGCAAAAAAGAAATGTAAAACACCCAGTTTGAGAAGAAAAAAGTCACTAGGGAATGAAATGTTGGAGCCAAGGTTTTGAGCTCAAAGAGATGCAAATTTTAAGAAAAGTTCAAGGAAAAATGAAATAAAAGAAGTGGAGTCCTCAGTGTAAGACCCCAACAAGGTAAGCTTCCAATTTATGAACAGGAAATTTTATTCAACAATGGAAACTATCAGTAAGTCAAGGTTTATGCAAACTGTTATTTCAAGAATGGGGCTAGATTCCATCTGAAGCAAGCAGAAGAACTTAGCAGCTTTGGTTACATGGTTCTTGCTTTAAAGTAGTGATTCTCAACCTTCCTAATGATGTGACCCTTAAATACAGTCCTCATGTTGTGGTAACACCTAACCATAAAATTATTTTCATTGCTACTTCATAACTGTAATTTTGCTACTGCTATGAATTATAATGTAAATATCTGTTTATTTTTTCAATAGTTTCAAAGGGATCATGATCCACAAGTTGAGAACGCTGCTTTCAAATCAAGGGTACCAAAGTAAAGCAGTTGTGGAACCTTCCTCCACTCTTAAAAAGAGCTGCTGAGGCCAAGAATGTGGTAGGGGTACGTTAGAGTTTCTATTACTATGAAGAAACACCATGACCACAGCAACTTTTATAAGGAACCATTTACTTGAGTCTGACTTACAGTTCAGAGGTTTATTCCATTGTCATCACGACAGGAACCATGGCAGCACATAGGCAGACATGCTGGAGAGGGAACAGGAAGTTCTACATCCAGATTGGCAGACAACAGAAAGAGAGTGAGACAAGGGGCATGGCTTGAGCATCTGAGACCTCAAAGTCCACCCCCAGTGACACACTTCCTGCAGTAAAGCCACACCTATCCCACCCTTCCTCTTCTTACAGGCTTGCTCATCATGGCTTGCTCAGTCTGTCCCCCCTCCCCCAGAAAGGATTTCTCTGTTACCCTGGCTGTCCTGGATGCTTTGAAGACCAGGCTGACCTTGAACTCATAGAAATCTGTCTGCCTCTGTTTTTAGAGTACTGGGATTAAAGGTGTGCACCACCACTACTGGCTCAGCTTTCTTTCTTTCTTTTTTATTTTTATTTTTTTATTATTTAATTAAAAATTTCCACCTCCTCCCCTCCTCCCATTTCCCTCCCGCTCCCCCCACCCCCTTCCCCTCCCTCTCCAGTCCAAAGAGCAGTCGGGATTCCCTGCCCTGTGGGAAGTCCAAGGTCCTCTCCCCTCCGTCCAGGACTAGGAAGGTGAGCATCCAAACAGACTAGGCTCCCACAAAGCCAGTACATGCTGTAGGATCAAAACCCAGTGCCATTGTCCTTGGCTTCTCAGTCAGCCCTCCTTGTCAGCCACATTCAAGGAGTTCAGTTTGATCACATGCTCCATCATTCAGCTGGCCTTGGTGAGCTCCCATTAGATCAGCCCCACCGTCTCAGTGGGTGGGTGCACCCCTCGCGGTCCTAACTTACTTGCTCATGTTCTTCCTCCTTCTGCTTTTCATTTGGACCTTAGGAGCTCAGTCCAGTGTTCCAATGTGGGTCTCTGTCTCTAGCTTCATCCATCGCCAGATGAAGTTTCTATGGTGATATGCAAGATATTCAGCCTGCTTTCTTATAGAACCCAGGACCACCAGCCTAGGAAAGGCACCACCCACAATGGGCTGGGCCCTCCCTCATTGATCACTAACTGAGGAAATGCCTTACAGCTGGATCTCATGGAGGCATTTCCTCAACTGAGGCTCCTTCCTCTCTGATGACTCTAGTTTGTGTCAAGCAGACACACAACCAATCAGTATAGCATTTAATTGGGAGCTTGCTTGCAGTTTCAGGGGGTTAGTCCATAACTATCATAGCAGGAAACATGGCAACAGGCATGTATGGTGCTAGAGCCATACCTGAGAGCTTAATCTCTTCCTCAAGCACACTCAGCAAAGAGAGAGCAAAGTCCCCATCTCTAGATATACACCTCCTCCAGCAAGGCCATACCTCCTAATCCTTCCTAAAGAGCCTAAAGAGTCCACTAACTGGGACCCAAACATTCAGATATATGATCCTACAGGGGCTAATCTCATTGAATCCACCATATTCCCTGGCCCCCATAGGTTTATAACCACACCATAATGCAAAATGCATTTAATCCAGCTCCAAAAGTCCCCATAGTCCTTCAGTCTCCACAGTTTAAAAGTCCAAAGTCTCTTCTAATACTCAAGGCAATCTCTTTATTATAACCCTCTATAAAAGTAAAATCCAATTACATATTTCTAACATGCAATGGCACAGAATATACATTACCATTCTGTGAATGAGGAAGGGAGCAAAGTGAGGAAATACTGAACCAAAGCAAGATCAAAGCCCAGGAGGGGAAACTCCAAATCCTCTAACTCCATGTCTGATGTCAAAGAGCTCTTCAGATTACACACTCTTTCCAGTTTTGTTGAACGCAACACTTCTCTTTCTCTATCGGGCTGGTGCCACGCAGTGTTTGCAGCTCTCCTTGGCAGCTCCCCCACAGCAATGGCATCTCTAACATCTCGGGGTCACCAAGGCCAGCTGAATGATGGAGCATGTGATCAAACTGAACTCCTTGAATGTGGCTGACAAGGAGGGCTGACTGAGAAGCCAAGGACAATGG
>NW_026070939.1:0-3178 GCF_014885135.2 Alexandromys fortis
AAAAAAAAATGTTTGGAAACCAATTCCCCTTTTCTAGTGTTCTCATCTTGTAGACTTCCAGTAAACCACATTTCCATTAGATAGCTATGCGTGTGAGTCAGAACTCAATAGATTACATGGTGGTGATCATAATCACACATATTTCAGCTGTTCAGCCCAGTGATGCCTTGACATTCCTGCTACAGGTTCACACCTGCCAAATAGCCACTGCATGGCATCACCTCATGGTGACAGCCTCTTTATTCAGTTGTATTGATAAACAGGAAATACCAAAGATATGAACATGCTTAAACCTAGGACACAGATATTTGATGGAAGACAAAGTGTTCTAAAAATCCTCCTTTTCTAGTATCAGAAATAGCATTGCTGATGGCTTTTACTGATTTACTTAATGTCTTCAGGGGTTGGGGAATGCACAGTGACTTTTGGAAACCGAAGTACAACTGTCACTAACCCCAGGGACTGAGGTTATTCATTAGCCTTGGAGGTAAGGGACCTTCTCAGTGAGACATCTGGTCTACCTCAAAGTTGATCATTTTTAAATGAATCAAAATGAAAAGTTTTATTTGCTTGAGTCAAATTATTAATAGTAGAAAATGTAAATAGACGTTGTGAAAAGAAAAACATTGAGCTAGATTTACAAAGTTACACTGTTCATATCAAGTTAACCGATTTGATTTCCATAATTTTCAGGCATCTTAATAGAAATGCATAAAAGCAAGAAGAAAAGAAAGTAAAGCCCTGGGAATGTATTGTTGACATACCTTGTAGAGCTCTTTAGTAAATTTTTTAACAAATCAATAATACAATATGTATCATTTAACAAAATCTAAAGGTCAGACTCATTTACATAGCAAATTCTGAGATCGCCATCTCTTAATAATAATAATAATAATAATAATAATAATAATAATAATAATAATAAAAACAAATGTAAAAATGTATCCAACCTTTGGACCTGTGTGTATTAAATCTTAATCTAAATTTATAAAGTCTTAGAAATAGTGGAAAGCATATAGTTACTTAAATTAATTTCATCATTTTTGGTGACCTGGAAAAATTGCAAAATAGTTAAGATTACGTTTGGAATTAGAATTGAGACAGAATAAGAGCTAAGAAATTATAGACAGGACAAAAGAATTAGCACACAGGAGAATGAAGAGAGACCAATAAAGAGACCTGAATAGAAAGAACATGTTGTGAGTAGACTATTTTCTTTTAGTTCCCTTTTGCTTGTGTGGTAGCTGTCTTTTGAACCCTGAGAGGAAACTTTAGAGGCTGTACCTTTAAAGTTTCTGGTAGAAATGTGTCCCTGGGATTGGGTTTGAGGTTGCAAATGCTCAAGCCAGACCCAATCTCCCTCTCTCCCTCTCTCTCTCTCTCTCTCTCTCTCTCTCTCTCTCTCTCTCTCTCTCTCTCTCTCATTTATATGTAGAACTCTAAGCTCCTTCTCCAGCACCTCCAAGTCTGCCTGTGTGCCACCATGATGACAGACTAAACCTCTAAACATGTGAGCCAACTCCAATCAAATGCTTTCCTTCATAAAAGTTATTCTGGTCATGACTTCTCTTCTGAACAATATAAAGGACACTGAGACACCAAACAAAACTGAATCTTCCACTGGTTGCCTTATTACGTAAGTGTCTTGCCTGGAGACTTATCACTATTTGCTATAGCACGGACCCCACCACATACATGCTCACTTACCACTCCACTTCCCCTGTCTCACTATGTGGATTTCAAGTATGTCATACTGTAACCTTATTCCCGTTCTTGTCTCATTCACATCTTAAGCATCTTTGAAAGTAAACTCTATTCAGCAGTTACTACTGAGACTGTTTGCTAAGCTTTTCCTGTAGCAAATATCTCAGCAGTTTTTCATGAACACAGAGCTCATGCTGGCCCACTTCTAGAAGATTTTCAATTAATTATTCTGTTACTGCCCTAAGGCCTCCTCTCACTTCCAGCTTGCTGACTCTGAGACGGGATTTTCTTCACTAGTGTTCTTTTGGGTAAAACATTAACACCGATTTTTTTCCCCTTTTTTCTGATTCTACACCATGCTTATTATTCTCATTCTCTACCTGTTTTCAGTGTCACTCGTGAACTTGTTTTAAATAAGATATAAAAAATTCAGACAATATTTTCAGATATGCTTAACTGTTTTAAAATATACCTACAGTTTTGCTACTATTTTTGTTGCTTTTTAATATGAATTAAATGTTGAGAGACAGCAAATTTGAACAAAGCAATTGAGATTTTGGCTCCAAATCCCAGTAAATGTCCTACCAGTGACATAAAAAAAATACTGGATAATCCTTCACATTTAGATATGATATTCTAATGCCAAAGAGATCGCACATAATATTAACATTGGATAGTGACGAGCCTTTCTTTTCTTTCCCGTGCCACATTGAACATTATTAAGGTTTACAAATAAAGGATTAGCTTGAAATTACTTAAGATTATGATTTCCTACAGCATGAAGTTAACACAGTGTTTGACTTTAGTTGGAAAAAGAAAAATCTAACCAGGAAGGTGAAAAGATAGAAAAGAGGAGCGAGAGGAGGTAGGAGTAACCAAAGCTAAGGAAATATGAAAAATCCATGTAGGAAACTCGCATTTTATAATAATAACAAAACATAATGTTTAATAAAAAGATTGACTGGGGATACACTCATCAGATGGAAAATTCCTTTCAGTTATTACTCATAAATCAATGCTTTGTCCAGTCATTATAAAAAAGGCTCCCTCTTGCAGGAGATGGGAGCAAGCACAGAGACCCACAGCCAGGCACTATGACAAGAGAGCCCTGAAGAAGGTGAGTGTAGAGATGGCAAGAATGATAGGGGATAGAGGACATCAGGAGAACAAGGCCCACCAAGTCAAATAAAACAGGGCTCACGACTGAAACAACAAGCATAGGGCCTGCAAGGGTCTGCACCAGGTCCTCTGCATGAACATAACGGCTGTCAGCTTGGTGGTTTTGTGGACTCCTATCAGTAGGGGCAGGTGTGCCTTTGACTATTTTGCATACTTTTGAGATTATTTCACTCTTATTGGCTTGCCTTTTCCAGCCTGGATAGGAGGGCTTTGGTCATGACTTAATGTTTGTGTTTTGTTCTGTTTGGCTGCTGTCTCTAGGAAGCAGACTCTTTCTGCAGGAAAAAAAAAAAAA
>NW_026070940.1:0-3106 GCF_014885135.2 Alexandromys fortis
TCTCTGTGAGTTCGAGGCCAGCCTGGTCTACAAGAGCTAGTTCCAGGACAGGCTCCAAAGCCACAGAGAAACCCTGTCTCAAAAAAAAAAAAAAACAAAAAAAAAATAAATAAATTTATTCATTATTTAATGTGTATGTTGTATTTTTCTTTGCTTTGCTTTTAAAGACAGGGTCCCTCTATGTAGCCCAGGCTGGTCTTGAACTCAGAAATCTGCTTGTCTCCGGTGCCTCTTAAACGCTGGGATTAAAGGTGTGTGCCACCATACCTTGCCTCCCTTGTATATTTATCCCCACAATTGGCATCTTATACTTCTGATGCTCTGGTCTCCTTTGCTCCCCATTCCTCTGAGGAACTCTCCAGATCTCTCCTATTCATCTGCCTCTCAACCTGGACTCCTCTTGACCACGCTCATCTTCTGGGCTTTGTCTCAGAGAATGACTTTTTCTAGTTACCCAAACCAGAAAGCCTTTCATTCTTTCATCTGGGCATGGTGCTGTACCCATAACCCCAGCATTTAAGACTCAGAGGAGTCAGACTCAGTCTCAGAACAGGGCTGGGAGTTGGTAGGAGTGCCTGCTGAGCATACGTGCAGCCCTGAGTTTGATTCCCAGTCCTTTCTGCCTCTCTCGTCACCAGCTTGGTTTACTATTACAGTTGGCACTTGTAGGACCCAGCCACAACATGCTCAACAGAGGCCTGAGTTTCAGTTCACCCTAAGGCAATACCTGGTTCCAAGAAAGACCACCCAGGCACCACCCAAGAGAAAATACCTAACATTCCAAAACCCAGCACACACCCATCCCCTTTTCACCAGGACACCCCTAGACAAATGTCAATCAGGGGTCCTGAGTTCAAACTTGAACAAAGGAACTCAAGTCTCCTCGCTGGTTTCTGCAAATGCTGCCATCTGGACTTAACAGTGCTCTCTCTCTCTCTTTCTCTCTGTTTTGTCTTTGCTTGTTTGTTTTTGGAGGAGTGGGGGTGTTGTTTTGTGCTGGGATTAAAGGCAAGTGCCAGCACAACCAGATGGCTTTCTCTTTTATTTTACTCCCTCCGATCTATTCTCTCCAAAGCAGCATAATCTTTTGATTTGTTTTGTTTTTCTCTATGCAACAGCCCTGGCTGTCCCATAACTCGCTTTGTAGACCGGGATGGCTTCAACCGCACAGAGATCCACCTGCCTCCGTCTCAGTCTGTCTAGTACGGCCAGGATTCCAGGCTTGCGTCACCACGCCAACCCCAGGTTAATATTTGAAAAGCCCGTTCTTGGCCAACGATGTGTTGGCATGTATTACCTGAATTTTGCTGATGTGTAATAACACTTTAGCTCTAGAATTACGCTGAGACCCTGAAGAGGTTGAAAAAGAAAAAAGCCAGTTCTTCCATGTGCTTCTGTAAAAAAAGACGCTGCACGTCTCAGATCTACACACCTGCCCGCTCCATCTCTACCTGTGGGTACCTCTCCACTCAGCCGCACTAGATTATGCCTGTTAAGCCTGTGTTTCTGGATGCAATTCTGAATAACAGTATACCAACGCAGTAACAGGAAACTGTAGCTTTTTTCTTGTAGCTCTCCCTTACTCTACACAGCCTTTACCAGTGAGCAGCGGAGCCTGCAGCACTCAGGAAAAGGAATCGCGGCAGCTGTGAGTGGACCCGGTCTGGGTGCTTTCTCTTCTAAGGAGCACCCCAGCCCCCAACAAGGCTGCTGCTTCGGGGAAGATCAGCCAGGCAGTGCCCAACCAAGCAAGCCTGGTGTCTTAAACCTGGTGTGTTTTTGTAAGCTAATTACCCAGTAACGGATAATCCAGTGAAACCCTGCCTGCCTCCACACAAGATCCACCGTCCTGAGTTCTAGCGCCAAATGTCTGCATTTTACGTTTCTAGCCGTGGCCTTTCCTATAAGCGACCAGTGTCCAGTCCATACCCAAGTCTCCAGACTGCGACACTGTAGTGAAAGGGAGAATAGTGCCTGGGACACACGGATCCACTTAATGTGAACAGGAGCTCGCTTAGCCCCTTGGTCGCTGCGACTTTCTGAATGGAGGTAGGGAGGGCGCCTTCCTGGGTGGGGCAGGAGCGCTCAGCTCCGTGACCGTGTGGTTCCTGCAAAAGCGAAACTGGAACGTGGAACCTGGGTGTTTTCTTGCCGCTTTCACTTTCTGGAGCTTTCTTAGCAGGGCCCCCACCCCCACCCCTGCCACACACACTAAGGGCCCCAGGGCATCGGAGTCCTGACCTGACCTGGCCTGTCCGTCGCTGGGTTCTGCTGGGCTGGAATGCAGTGGTTCCCCAGGTCTAGAGACGCACACAAGGACAGAAAAGAAGTCCTACTTTCATCCTGGCATTCCTGGGATATCTGATACTGAGGCTGTGCGTGTAAACTGTGCTAAACATTCGTGGCTGAATTTTTACAAAAGGGAATGGGTTAGAAGGAGAGAATTCTCCCGATTTCCAGTGTTGTCACACCTGACCTGACCACCATATACCTTCTGTTCTCTGGGTTGGCTGGGAAGCTAATTTCCCAAGATTGTTCAGAAACAAAATTAAACCACAGGTACGACATTGCGAGGTATGAAAATTCTTGGATATTTTAAAAGGAGCGTAACAATCTTATTATTTTTTGTATTGACTGCTGAGTGAAACCACCAGCCTTTAACAGATTCTGCTATCTAGTTGACAAGGTGACACATTTTTGTTTTTTGGGTTTTTTGTTTTGTTTTGGTTTTTTTGTGTACTGGTAAAAGGCTGAATGTCACTAAGGAACTTTTGTATTTGTATTGCAGGTTGTGTTGTGTTTTGTTTTCTGAGACAGGGTCTTGCTATGTAGCCTAGGCTAGCCTCAAATTTAGTATGTAGCCTGGTGGGCCTCAGATTTCTGCCTTTGCCTGTGAATACTGGCCTACAAGGCATGTGCCGTCATACTTTATGACTTTTGTTTTATTGTTTTTTTTTATATTATTTTTCTGATACTTTTTGTTTGGGTACAGATGATCAAACCCTGGGCCTTGTTCCCATTAGGTGAGCGCTTTCCCTGTTTTGTTGGTTTTTCAGCCTCACTGAAACCAGCTGCTCTAACACAAAGAACAGATGTGTCTGAACCT
>NW_026070941.1:0-3108 GCF_014885135.2 Alexandromys fortis
CCAGACCTCATTACAGATGGTTGTGAGCCACCATGTGGTTGCTGGGAATTGAACTCAGAACCTTTGGAAGAGCAGGCAATGCTCTTAACCACTGAGCCATCTCTCCAGCCTTCCTAATTTAATTTTTAATTATTTTTGTTATTGTTGTTGTTTTGTTTTTAGAAACAGGGTTTCTCTGTGTAGCCCTGGCTGTCCTGGAACTCACTCTGTAGACCGGGCTGACCTTGTACTCAAAGATCCACCTGCTTCTGCCTCCCAAGTGCTAGGAGCAAAGGCATGCGACACCTCAGCTCAGTTTAGTTTTATTTTTATGTGTATTGGTGTTGTGTCTGCATGTATAAGTACCACATACATGAAATGCCCTCAGAGGCCAGAAGAGGGTGTCAGATCCTCTAGAACTGGAGTTACAGACTACTGTGAGCTGCCATGTGGGTGCTGGGAATTCAACCCAGGTCCCCTGGAAGAGCAGTCAGTGCTCTTAACAGCTCCACCCCCGCCCTGAGGATTCCTACATGTATGAGTGGCACTAAGTCAAAGGTCTCTTCTTAAAATTTATTATTTAAAATGTATTATTATTGTATAATAAATTTAAAATTTATTATTATCATATTTCTGCATATGTGTGTGTGCATGCACATGTTCACAAGCACAGAGGTGCACACGTGGAGGTCAGAAGACAACCCTTAGGAGTCAGCCTCTCTCCTGCAGTGGGATCGGGCTTCTGTAGAGAGAGGAACAGCTTTTACCCACTTAGCCAACTCACCAGCTCTCAGCATCCTTCTTTGTCTTGCATTCATGTAGACCTCGAGTTCCCAGAAGAGGATTGTACAAATGGTGCCCAACGTGTGAACAACTGCATCCACACAAAGTCTGAGGAGCTTGGGAAGTAATTATAGACAGAAAAGAATAGAGTGAATCATGACTTATTGATAGCAGTGTTTTCTCAGACGGGCTCTGTTTGCTAGAGGCAAATGTGTCTCATTGAAGAAAGGCTTCCTGACTCAGCTTTAGCTGCAAAACCTTGCAGCTCTTTAAGAGGTCCGGCCATGAAACACTTAAACGGTGTTGATAAAAGCTGACTGCATGCTTTTTGGTTTTCAGCGATAGCAGGACAAAAGCTATGTCGTTTTAAAATGCCGGCTATCTGAGCTGTCCTGCCATTGAAAACCTGACTCTTTGAGGCAGGAGGTTCTGCTACAGAGAGAGTATTTGAGTGTTATTTGTGGACACACTGTTGCAGTTTGCTTGCTGGCAAGGACCTTGAAACACCATAGAGTTGTGGCAATAAACATGGCTCTGGCTGGTACCTCCACCATGAGCCTAGAATTTCAGAAAGCTAAGGAATGGGCTGGATCCAGCCATCAAAAGCCATGGCTTTAATCCTACCTATATTGCTTAGCAAATTAAAGACTCATGTAGTCAGAAAAAGAGAGATCCAGTAAAGAGAGATTCAAAGACTAAGGAAACCTCTAAATGGTTTACAGTGTGTTAAAAATATATGCAGGCTAAAGGCTAAAATCCTTAAAATAAAAAAGAAAGAGAGTAGTTGGGTGTATTGGTACACACCTTTAATCCCAACACTTGGTAGACAGAGGCAGGCAGATCTCTGTGAGTTCAAGGCATGGTGGCACATGCCTTTGATCCCAACACTTGGGAGGCAGAGGCAGAGAGACCTCTGTGAGTTTAAGGTGTGGTGGTGCACACCTTTAATCCCAGCACTTGGGAGGCAGAGGCAGGTGGATCTCTGTGAGTTCAAAGACAGCCTGGTCTACAGAGTGAATTCAAGGACATCCAAAGATACACAGAGAACCTGTCTCAAAAACCCAAAAATTAAAGGTAAAAATAAAGAAATGGAGGTTAAAATAAAGCCACATAAAGATGAAAATTACACAGAGAATCTTGATACTCTATGTTATTATGCTCTCTTTGAATTGTTTGAATGCTGAGGAAGGAGCAACAGCTGCTAAAAGATACTTGCTTATAAATGCTGCTGAATTAATCCAAGATAGGTATTTTGAAAATACCTTGACTTCAAAATTGAAGTCAAAATGTATGTTACTTTGGAGAAGAGATTTTGCTTTTGTTTCCACAGGAAATGAGAGGCTGTGGATTCATTCTGAGTTAAGAAAAATCAGGTTTGTTATCAAGGAAGACCACCTGAGAAATCTCTGGTAGGAACAGATGGCCCGGATATCTGAGTTCTACATCCAGAACAGATTAAAGACTGCTGTCTGAGATGATCAAAACTCACAGGATACTCCAGTCAGGACTAGATTATAATTCTAAATTTTCTTTAGGTCCCCATAAGATTATCAGCACCCCCAACCAGCAGGAAGTAGCCTGGAAAACTATGCCCACATTCCCCAAAAATGGACTATGGATGTTATTTTCTTTAAAAAAAAAATGGGGGAGGGGTGGAATGGTGCAATTCTGTATTCTGTCAATTATGTTTTAAATAAACACTGATTGGCCAGTAGCTAGGCAGGAAGTATAGGCAGGACAACCAGACAGGAAGTAGAGATGGGCCAATGAGAACAGGAGTATTCTGGGAAGAAGGAAGCTCTTCCTGCAGTCCTGTCCAGACACCAAAGAAGCAGGATGTGACCTGCCCCACTGAAAAAGATACCAAGCCATGTGGTTAACATAGATAAGAATAGTGGGTTAATATGAGTAATAAAAGCTAATACAAAGCCTGAGCTAATGGGCCAATCAGTTTATGATTAATGTAGACTTCTGTGTATTTTCTTTGGGATTTACCGGCTGTGGGAACTGGGAAGGACAGAAACCCCAACAAGCAGGCCCTCATGTTACACCTCCTGTTCCTTCCCCTGACACCAAGCCTAAAAGCACTTTCCACTGAGCACAGGAACCCCACAATGTAAGACATAGGAAACCTACAACGTACACCTCTGTCCATTCTGCTTGGGTGGATACCACTCTGGTAGTCTACTAGAAGAATAACAAAACATGACTATGGGGAGGTTCCTAAACAGTGCCGCCCAGAGAGCACTGTGTGCCCCACCCATTCCCAACTACAGTCTGGGAGCCCAGAGAGCACTGGGTGCCCCACCCACTCCCAACTACAGTCTGGGAGCCCAGAGAGCACTG
>NW_026070942.1:0-3103 GCF_014885135.2 Alexandromys fortis
GAAAGGGGAGGTGGCGGTGGGGAAGAGACAGAAATCTTTAATTAATTAATAAAGAAATAAACAAAAAAAAATAAAGAAAAATTATTAGTAGAAAAAAAAAGAAAGCAGCTGAATGCTTTAAGTAAGACTTAATTCACCATCCTAGTAGGAGTGTGGAAGACAGTAATGCTGAGAAAATTGTTGAATGTGGAGGCTCAATTCAAGGGGTTTTAGAGGTGAACAATATTAGCAACTAACTGGCCTGGGGCAATTCTTGTGATATTTTGGCAAAAAAAAAAAAAAATGGCTGTTTTCCAACCTTGTTAAAAAAAATATGCTGGAGGCTGGATTGAAGAGTTTTCACCTAATATCAATAGCAAAGGAAATTTTAAGATAGCCTAGTATTTACTGTGCTGTGTTGTTATTATTGATCACTCTTCTGCATATCAACAATGCAAAACAGCAAGTGGGGCAAAAAAGAAATGTAAAACACCCAGTTTGAGAAGAAAAAAGTCACTAGGGAATGAAATGTTGGAGCCAAGGTTTTGAGCTCAAAGAGATGCAAATTTTAAGAAAAGTTCAAGGAAAAATGAAATAAAAGAAGTGGAGTCCTCAGTGTAAGACCCCAACAAGGTAAGCTTCCAATTTATGAACAGGAAATTTTATTCAACAATGGAAACTATCAGTAAGTCAAGGTTTATGCAAACTGTTATTTCAAGAATGGGGCTAGATTCCATCTGAAGCAAGCAGAAGAACTTAGCAGCTTTGGTTACATGGTTCTTGCTTTAAAGTAGTGATTCTCAACCTTCCTAATGATGTGACCCTTAAATACAGTCCTCATGTTGTGGTAACACCTAACCATAAAATTATTTTCATTGCTACTTCATAACTGTAATTTTGCTACTGCTATGAATTATAATGTAAATATCTGTTTATTTTTTCAATAGTTTCAAAGGGATCATGATCCACAAGTTGAGAACGCTGCTTTCAAATCAAGGGTACCAAAGTAAAGCAGTTGTGGAACCTTCCTCCACTCTTAAAAAGAGCTGCTGAGGCCAAGAATGTGGTAGGGGTACGTTAGAGTTTCTATTACTATGAAGAAACACCATGACCACAGCAACTTTTATAAGGAACCATTTACTTGAGTCTGACTTACAGTTCAGAGGTTTATTCCATTGTCATCACGACAGGAACCATGGCAGCACATAGGCAGACATGCTGGAGAGGGAACAGGAAGTTCTACATCCAGATTGGCAGACAACAGAAAGAGAGTGAGACAAGGGGCATGGCTTGAGCATCTGAGACCTCAAAGTCCACCCCCAGTGACACACTTCCTGCAGTAAAGCCACACCTATCCCACCCTTCCTCTTCTTACAGGCTTGCTCATCATGGCTTGCTCAGTCTGTCCCCCCTCCCCCAGAAAGGATTTCTCTGTTACCCTGGCTGTCCTGGATGCTTTGAAGACCAGGCTGACCTTGAACTCATAGAAATCTGTCTGCCTCTGTTTTTAGAGTACTGGGATTAAAGGTGTGCACCACCACTACTGGCTCAGCTTTCTTTCTTTCTTTTTTATTTTTATTTTTTTATTATTTAATTAAAAATTTCCACCTCCTCCCCTCCTCCCATTTCCCTCCCGCTCCCCCCACCCCCTTCCCCTCCCTCTCCAGTCCAAAGAGCAGTCGGGATTCCCTGCCCTGTGGGAAGTCCAAGGTCCTCTCCCCTCCGTCCAGGACTAGGAAGGTGAGCATCCAAACAGACTAGGCTCCCACAAAGCCAGTACATGCTGTAGGATCAAAACCCAGTGCCATTGTCCTTGGCTTCTCAGTCAGCCCTCCTTGTCAGCCACATTCAAGGAGTTCAGTTTGATCACATGCTCCATCATTCAGCTGGCCTTGGTGACCCCGAGATGTTAGAGATGCCATTGCTGTGGGGGAGCTGCCAAGGAGAGCTGCAAACACTGCGTGGCACCAGCCCGATAGAGAAAGAGAAGTGTTGCGTTCAACAAAACTGGAAAGAGTGTGTAATCTGAAGAGCTCTTTGACATCAGACATGGAGTTAGAGGATTTGGAGTTTCCCCTCCTGGGCTTTGATCTTGCTTTGGTTCAGTATTTCCTCACTTTGCTCCCTTCCTCATTCACAGAATGGTAATGTATATTCTGTGCCATTGCATGTTAGAAATATGTAATTGGATTTTACTTTTATAGAGGGTTATAATAAAGAGATTGCCTTGAGTATTAGAAGAGACTTTGGACTTTTAAACTGTGGAGACTGAAGGACTATGGGGACTTTTGGAGCTGGATTAAATGCATTTTGCATTATGGTGTGGTTATAAACCTATGGGGGCCAGGGAATATGGTGGATTCAATGAGATTAGCCCCTGTAGGATCATATATCTGAATGTTTGGGTCCCAGTTAGTGGACTCTTTAGGCTCTTTAGGAAGGATTAGGAGGTATGGCCTTGCTGGAGGAGGTGTATATCTAGAGATGGGGACTTTGCTCTCTCTTTGCTGAGTGTGCTTGAGGAAGAGATTAAGCTCTCAGGTATGGCTCTAGCACCATACATGCCTGTTGCCATGTTTCCTGCTATGATAGTTATGGACTAACCCCCTGAAACTGCAAGCAAGCTCCCAATTAAATGCTATACTGATTGGTTGTGTGTCTGCTTGACACAAACTAGAGTCATCAGAGAGGAAGGAGCCTCAGTTGAGGAAATGCCTCCATGAGATCCAGCTGTAAGGCATTTCCTCAGTTAGTGATCAATGAGGGAGGGCCCAGCCCATTGTGGGTGGTGCCTTTCCTAGGCTGGTGGTCCTGGGTTCTATAAGAAAGCAGGCTGAATATCTTGCATATCACCATAGAAACTTCATCTGGCGATGGATGAAGCTAGAGACAGAGACCCACATTGGAACACTGGACTGAGCTCCTAAGGTCCAAATGAAAAGCAGAAGGAGGAAGAACATGAGCAAGTAAGTTAGGACCGCGAGGGGTGCACCCACCCACTGAGACGGTGGGGCTGATCTAATGGGAGCTCACCAAGGCCAGCTGAATGATGGAGCATGTGATCAAACTGAACTCCTTGAATGTGGCTGACAAGGAGGGCTGACTGAGAAGCCAAGGACAATGG
>NW_026070943.1:0-3035 GCF_014885135.2 Alexandromys fortis
GGCTGCTCTTCCAGAGGTCCTGAGTTCAATTCCCAGCAACCACATGGTGGCTCACAACCATCTGTAATGAGATCTGGTGCCCTCTTCTGGCATGCGGGCATATATGGAGGCAGAATGTTGTATACTTAATAAATAAACAAATCTTTTTTAAAAAAAAAAAAGTTGTTTTGGGCCTTAGGGAAGAATAGAGCTAGACAGGGAAAACTAAACTGAATACTGGCAGAAAGAGGGTGGAGTCAGAGAGAAGCCATGTAGCCACACTGGAGATCGACGCCAGAACTTTACTGGGTAAACCACAGCCTTCTGGTGATACACAGATTAATAGAGATGGGTTAAATTAATATGTAAGAGCTAACCAATAAGAAGCTAGAGCTAACAGCCCAATCAATGATTTAATTAATATAGTTTCTGTGTGATTATTTTGGGTCTGAGCTCTTGGGCAGTCAGGAAACAAACAAGTATTTGGCAAAATTAGAGAAAATACTTTATTGTCTATTATAATCTTATGTTTGTGAGCCTAAAGTTTTATAACTAATTTACTTTTTATCATAACTAAGGAAAACTATATGTTTAATTATTTAGTCTTTAACTCCCTCAAAGACCCCAGAAGGGTATAATGTTACCTAATGACAAGGACATCTGACTTCCTGAACAGTTACCCAAAGTTCTTCTGTAAGATTGGGACATCCAACTTTGGCCTACAGGCCTAGTATATGTGACAGACATTTCTGAGAAGCAGGGAATTTCAAAGGATTGTCCTACTATAGTTCTGCAGTAGAGCTTGAAATCAGGGATGGTGATAACTCCAGATGTTCTTTTACTATACAGAATTGTTTTAGATATCCTGGGTAGGTTTGTTTTGTTTTGTTTTGTTTCCCCATATTAGGTTGAATATTGTCTTTTCAAGGTCTGTAAAGAGTTGTATTGGGATTTTGATGGGGATTGCACTGAATCTGTAGATTGCTGTTGGTAGGATGGCCATTTTTACTACACTAATCCTGCCAATCCATGAATGGGGGAGATCTTTCCATCTTCTGGTATCTTCTTCTATTTCTTTCTTCAAAGGCTTGATGTTTTTGTCATACAAATCTTTCACTTGCTTGGTTAGAGCTAAGATATTTTACATTATTTATGGCTATTTGAAGAGTATTGTTTCCCTGGTTTCTTTCTCAGTCCATTTGTCATTTATTTATAGNAATCTTGTATCCTGCCACTTCACTAAAGGTGTTTATCAGCTGTAAGAGTTTCCTGGTAGAATTTTTTGGGTTGCTTATGTATAGTATCATATCATCTGCAAAAGTCTATTGATTCTTTGATTTCTTTCTTTCCAATTTGTATTCCCTTGATCTCCTTTGGTTCTTATTGCTCCCACTAGAACTTTAAGTACTATATTGAATAGATATGGAGAGCATGGACAGCCTTGTCTTGTTTCTGATTTTAGTAGAATTGTTTTGATTTTTCTCCACCTAATTTGATATTGCCATAGGCTTTCTATAAATTGCTCTTATTATGTTTAGGTATGTCCTTGTATCCTTAATTTCTCCAAGAGTTTCATCATAAAGAAATGTTGGATTTTGTCAAAGACTTTTTCAGCATCTAATGAGATGACCATGTAGCTTTTTTTTTTTTCAGTTAATTTATATGGTGGATTACATTGACTGATTTTCTTATGTTGAACCATCCTTGCATCTCTGGGATGAAGTCTACTTGATTATAACAGATGATTTTGACGTGCTCTTGAATTGGTTTATATTTTACTAAACATTTTTGCATCTATGTACATGAGAGAAATTGGTCTGTAATTCCTTTGTTGAATCTTCATGTGGTTGGGGTATCAGTGTAACTGTGACCTCATAAAATGAATTTGGCAATGTTCTTACTGTTTCAATTTTAGGGAAAATTTGAGGAATATAGGCAATAGCTCTTCTTTGAAAGTCTGGTAGAACTTTGCACTTCTGGCCCTGGGCTTTTTTTGTTTGTTTGTTTGGAAGACTTTTAATGACTGTTTCTATTTCCTTAAGGTTTACAGGTCTACTTAAATTGTTTATCTGATCTTGATTTAACTTCAGTAAGCAGTATCTATTGAGAAAATTATCCATTTCTCTAAAGGCCAAGAGATCAGCTTTCAGCCCTTACCCAGGGTTCCTCAGAGAAATGCTTCTCAGGAGTGGGAACTGAAAGATTTCTATAACTCCACACAATATCTGAGGATTACTGCTTTATTTCTTTAGTTCAAATTCTCTTTTCCTAATTGTCTACAATTCCTTAGCTCCACTTTTGTCCCAATTCTACCATTCTTATTTCTTATATATTCTACATTCTTCCAATCTTATTTCGTTACATTCTAATTCTCCTCATCATCACAAAATTCCAAGCATATATACCTCCATTCATTAGCAACTTGTTAGTAATTTAAAAAAAACTACATGAAAAACTCTCAGGGACACAGGCATTCTTTGAAGTTACGTAGCAAAATTTATCAGCTGGTTTGTAGCTAACTGAAGCTGCAGCTGTGAGGAGGTATTGACTATCTCTTACAAAGGAAGGAGACTAGGCCACTGAGAGATCTGAGGAAGAGGCAACGAATACGTGTACTATTTTATATTTTTAAGTGTGATTAATAATATCTGGACATAGTCAGTTAACAGGTTATTTTATCACCTGAATCTCAGGATCTAAACAAAAATAGTCTACTGAATTTAAAATCTTGCATTAAAGAATTGGTAGTATTAATTGCTGTTTTGAATCAGAGAAGGGAGGTGCAGGTGAAGGGAGCTTAGGGCAACATAGGTGTTATTGATCTCTTGAAGATTTGTGATATAACAAGGACAGACACCTGCACTATCATTCTAGTTCACCAAGTCTTCTGTAGGGCTTTGATCCAAACAAGGCCAGACATCTGCAATTCTACTAATGAATAACATCTGTGAAAGTGCTGCTTGTTGGGGCTGGAGAGATGGCTCAGAGGTTAAGAGCATTGCCTGCTCTTCCAAAGGTCCTGAGTTCAATTCCCAGCAACCACATGGTGGCTCACA
>NW_026070944.1:0-631 GCF_014885135.2 Alexandromys fortis
GGGGTGGGACACCTTTCAGACTTCAGAGAAGGAACTCTACCCCTACCCCAACAGACAGCTTCTCCCCAGCCCAGCGGGAAACCATCCGCTGCTCGTGTTTTGCCTCCCTCTAGTGGCCAAGTGTAAACGCTGTATGGAACCCGAAGGGCAGAAAACCAGCATTAATTCTGCCCCAATGGTGTGGGTGGTGCAGGGTCATCGCTCCTCACAGAAGAGGAAACTGAGTCTGGGAGAGAGGAGTCATTTGGGGGAGACTGGGTTCGGGATTTGTCTTTGACTTGGCCTGTGTTCTGAGACAGGACAGGAAATGGGAATGCCCCATCCAGCTCAGCCTGAAGCTGAGTTTACTTTAACTTTTTGGTACAAGAACCAACAAATTCTGTTTTTTCCAAAGCCAGCCTGAGTTGTTTTGGTTGCGTTGTCTTTTTCTTTCCAAAGACCTTCGGCTGTTGGTTCCCACATCTCCTGTCAGTCTTCCTGCGTCCAGCCATGACCTTGTGACCCTAAAGGAATAACACAACCTACCTCTCTGATCTCCAGCGTGTTTCATACAGCAAGGGGTTCACCGAAGGCTGTTGTGCAGTTTTTTTTTTTTTTTTGGTTTTTCGAGACAGGGTTTCTCTGTAGCTTT
>NW_026070944.1:6775-8492 GCF_014885135.2 Alexandromys fortis
GGCCAATGGCTAGACAGGCGAAGGATAGGCGGGGCTGCTAGGCAGAGGGAATAAATCTGGGTTCCAGTGAAAAAGAAGGGGGGGCGAGAAACGGAGAGGAGGACACCAGGGACCCGCCACACAGCCAGCCTTGGAGTAAGAAGGAAGAAAGATATATAGAATAAAGAAAGGCAAAAAGCCCAGAGGCAAGGTGTAGTAGAAGACAGGAAGACAGGTCAACTTAATTTAAGTTAGAAAAGGTGGCTAGAAGCCAGGCGGTGGTGGCGCATGCCTTTAATCCCAGCACTCTGGAGGCAGAGGCAGGCGGATTTCTGTGAGTTCGAGACCAGCCTGGTCTACAGAGCTAGTTCCAGGACAGGCTCCAAAACCACAGCGAAACCCTGTCTTGAAAAACCAAAAAAAAAAAAAAAAGAAAAGAAAAGATGGCTAGAAATAAGCCAAGTTAAGGCCGGGCATTCCTAAGTAAGAAAGGAGAAAGCCCTGAGGAAAAAGGAAGGTAAAGATTCAGGTTAATTTAAGTTAAAGGAGCTAGCCAGAACCGTGCCTAAGCTAGGCCGA
This sequence comes from Alexandromys fortis, assembly GCF_014885135.2. Classification (NCBI taxonomy): domain Eukaryota; kingdom Metazoa; phylum Chordata; class Mammalia; order Rodentia; family Cricetidae; genus Alexandromys; species Alexandromys fortis. The sequence continues at coordinate 7,334 of NW_026070944.1, forward strand.
GCATTCATAACTAATAACAAGTCTCCATGTCATGATTGGGACCTGGTTGGCCCTGGTCTGGTGATGTTTTGTTTGTGGTGTAACAAATGAAGCTGGCCTGAGGATCAGAGTGTGGAGAGAGCCACTAGTTAGCCATGGAGGCCAGGCAGTGGTGGCACACACCTTTAACCCCAGCACTGGGTGGGGGCAGAGGTAGAGGGATCTCTGGGAGTTCAAGCCACCCTGGCCTATACTAGATTGATTAAATCTCAAAGAGACACAGAGACAGGTGGTGGTGGCTCACACTTTTAATCCCAGTACTTGGGAGTCACACACTTTAATCCCAACACAGGGAGGTGGAGACGGGAAGGGGTATGGCTGGGCAGAGAGAGGGAATATAAGGTGGGAGGAGACAGGACACCCCTTTCGGTCTGAGGGTTTCATAGAGGTGAGAACTAGTGACTGGCTGTTTCACTTCTCTGATCTTTCAGCTTTCACCCCCTAATTCTGATTTTTATTATTAAGACCAATTAGATTCTCGCTACATCTGGAACCCAACATGGGGCTTGAGTTCCTAAGGAAACTGCTTGCCTGTGGCTTTGCAGTGGGCTGGAGCTATGCAGCTGGAATCACCACCCTGCCACCTAGGTTTTCCTTTCCTCCCTCCTGGTGGGTGTGGGGTCTCCCTGGACCCCCTCCTTGGGCTGTTGTCAAGCTAGGTAGCGGCCTTGAAAGCCGGCAGGCTTCTTCTGTGCTATGCAGCAGCAGCGAGTCTCATGCTTCATCGTCATCTTCGGCATATTTGGGGAGAAAACTGGGAATTCTTAAAGGTAGGAATTAGTTAAAAAATACAAGTTTTCCCAAGATATAAAATGGGAAACACTATTATGATGGAGAGAGGTCTCTGTATGGCTATACAGTGCGTGATCTAAAAATGGGGCAATCAGATGAAGGGATAACCGGGACTGACATTTTAATTGTCATTTTGATAATCTTTATTCTTGGTTTATCTCTAATAAAGTTGGTTGATATGAGTGCCAACATACAGGCCTTAGAAAAACTTAATAAAGCCGGGCGGTGGTGGCGCACGCCTTTAATCCCAGCACTCGGGAGGCAGAGGAAGGTGGATCTCTGTGAGTTCGAGGCCAGCCTGGTCTACAAGAGCTAGTTCCAGGACAGG
>NW_026070945.1:0-3140 GCF_014885135.2 Alexandromys fortis
TTTTTGGTTTTTCGAGACAGGGTTTCTCTGTGGCTTTGGAGCCTGTCCTGGCACTAGCTCTGTAGACCAGGCTGGTCTCGAACTCACAGAGATCCGCCTGCCTCTGCCTCCCTAGTGCTGGGATTAAAGGCATGCGTCACCACCGCCCGGCTGGATTTTATATTTAATGGTGAACTATTATTACATACACATGATCTAGTGGGCTCAGTTTTGGAACTTGAAATCCATTACTGTAAACTCTAGTATGACTTTTCTTGTTGTAACTATTCTATTTATTAGATAGAATTAGCTACCAATATTAGCATCCTGTAGACACTGTAAATAATTTTGGCCATTCAGACTCCCTGGTTATCTAACAGATAAAGTAAGCAAAATCTGTTTCACTGAGTGATGTCTGCATATTATATCTTTTTGGGTGCATGTTTCTAACAGGAATGAAACAGTTTTGTTATTTTTTGAGACAGTGTTTCTCTGTGTCGTCTTTGCTGACCAGGAACTTGTTCTGTAAACCAGGGTGGTGGCCTCAAACTTAGAGATTCACCTGCCTCTGCCTCCCTAGTGTGGGGATCAAAGACATGTATCATCATGCCTGGCAGAAATCTTTTTTCTTTAATTAATTTTATTATTTTATTTATGTGAGTGTTTTGCCTGTAGGTATGTTTGTGTACCACCAGAAACCAGCATTGGATCCCCTGAAATTGGAGTTTCACATGGCTGTAAGCCATTATATGGGTGCTGGGAATTGAACCTGGGTCCTCTGCAAATGCAGCAAGTGAGCCATCTCCCCAGCCCCAGGAATGAAATGTTTTTTAAAAAATTATTTATTTACTTTAAAAATGTGTATTTTTATTTATGTGCATGTGTGTCTGTGTTTGTATGCATATGTTATGGTGCATCTGTGATGATCAGAGAACAATTGTAGAGTTAATTCTCTCTCTCTCTCTCTCTCTCTCTCTCTCTCTCTCTTTAAATAAACTTACTTACTTGTAATTTATGATCACCGGCGTTTGGCTTGCATGCATGTCTGTGTAAGAGTGTCAGGTCCCCTGAAACAGGAGTTATAGATGGTTGTGAGCTACTGTGTGGGTGCTGGAATTGAACCCTGGGCCCTTTGGAAGAAAAGGCTAATGATCTTAGCTGCTGAGCGATCGTCTCTCAACAAGATCAGTTCTCTCCTTGCACTGTGTGTGTCCTGGAGTTTGAACTCAGGTTGTCAAACTTTGCTGCAATGACCTTTACCCCCTGAGCCATCTTGATCAGCCCAAGGAATTAAACTTTTTTTTGTGAGTGTGAGGGCTGGTTTTTTGAGACAGGGTTTCTCTGTGACAGAGCTCCACCTACCTCTGTTCCGAGTGCTGGGATAAAAGGCACGTGACACCACTGCCTGGAAAGGGATGGAACCTTAATGGGACCTGTTAATTATTCTTAATAATGAGCTTATACAGTAGAAGAAAAAGTGTTGATGTTCACTAGTTTCTGGTTTTCCTTTTTTAAAGCCTGGGTCTTGCTAGATCACCCAGGCTGATCTTGAACTTGTCACTCTCCTCTGTTTGTTTATGAAATATTGGGATTACAGACTTGTGCCACCATGATTGGTTTCATTTTTAAAATTTTCCCATGTTTTAATTTTTTAAAAAAATATGTTTGCTTGCTTGAACACAGTTTTTAGGACCCCCCCCCATACGTGTGTAGAGTAGATCTGAGTACAGTACTTTTATTTTAATTTATTTTTTTATTTTTGATCTTCCTTGGTCAATATCTAAAGGACGCACCGTGTGAATACCAGCCCTTCAAGGCCTGTCTTACCCTCCAGCCCCGTGGGCATGCTGTCTCACATGCAGACAGGACTTCAGAGGTTGTTTTTTCAAGTTTACCAGAAGGAACACAACTTTGCAAATACGGCTTTAAGATTTTGACTTCAAAAAGTCTAAAAGAACAAATTCTGTTACTTAAGCCAAAAACTTGTGGTCAGTTTGCCACACCACTTTGAGAACTGGTACAAGCCACAGCTAATGTTTTGTGCATTTTCTCCAGTGTCGTGTCGTACTGACCACGTTGTTTCAAACAATAACTTTCCAGAAAATAAAAGGAGCCAACGACGAAGCAAGGATTTTAGAAAAGATGTTTCCTTCTATGTATTTGTAGATACGGCCTCTGGAGTAGAGTTACCTGTGAGCGTCCATGAGGAAACACATTCCAAAAGCTCATCTTCAAAAAGGAACGAGGAAGATTCAGAATCCTGGGAGGACCCTGAAGGGCCTGGTGTGGCGGACACTGACGGCTCTGTGGAAGGTGCCTTGCTTGGTAGTCAGCTGGTTTCTCAACAAGGTAAGAAATGGTTATCTGTTCCAGTTCATCGGCTGAAGAAGAAAGTAGATTCGGAAATGACAGAGCACAGGGTGATATGTTTTATTTCTAAACCAACAGAACATGATACAGAGTTTCAGATTCTGAAGTATTTACTTCAAATCGATGTCTTCGGCTTCATGAATTCTGCTTTTTCAACAATCGAAATTCTTATAGAAAGGGTGAGTCAGATTTAAAATTTTTATTTATATTTATTTAATGTGTTATCTTTGTGTGTGTATGTATGTGAGAGAGAGAGAGAGAGAGAGAGAGAGAGAGAGCCACGATACACATGTGGCAGTCAGAAGACAATTTGTTGGAGTCTGTTTCTCATTCCCCCGTTTGGGTCTTAGGGATCAAACCACTAGGCTTGGCGGCAAGCTCCTTTACCTGATGAGCCATGTCACCCGCCCCATGGATTTTTAAATCTTTTGCAGTATTTTTTTTTTTTTTACCGAATATAGGAATGACTTATGTGCTTGAGTGACTCTTCCCTTTACAAGCCTCGCAGTGCTTCCCTTTCCATGAAATCTTATGTGAGTTCCTCTCAGATAAAGGTTTTGTTAACAGATGTTGCTAGAAATTTATCTATCTATCTATCTGTCTATCTATCTATCTATCTATCTATCTATCTATCTATCTATTTATTTTTGAGGCAGGGTTTCTCTGTGTATACCTGGCTGTCCCGGAACTTACTCTACTGACCAGGATGGCTTCAAACTCAGAGATCCACCTGCTTCTGCCTCGCAAGTGCTAGGTATAAAGGCATGCACTACCACTAACCAGCAGGAATT
>NW_026070946.1:0-3122 GCF_014885135.2 Alexandromys fortis
GGGGGGGGTTAGACCTAAGTACCACATCTGAAAGGTTTAGCATGTGCCTAGGATGCCTAGCATCAGGCTCCAGAAGTGTTCTTTACTCTAACAGTCGCAACTTCCCTGAGACACAGGTCATACTGACGTTTACTGACGAGAAAACTCAGGCTTAGAGAAGTTAACTCACTCTCCAAGGTTACAAAGCCAATGAGAAGCAGACAGAGGACTCAAACCCAGCAGACTCTTACTGTCCCCACCACAGGCGGTGGCCATGTATCACAAGGGACCAGAGCTCTGCCCCCATGCAACTCTATGAACTACTCATGGGAAGACAGTGGGTAGAGCCAGGTGATGGTGGCGCACACCTTTAATCCCAGCACTGGGGAGGCGGAGTCAGGTGGATCTCTGTGAGTTCGAGGCCAGCCTGGTCTACAGAGTGAGTTCTAACAGTCGCAACTTCCCTGAGACACAGGTCATACTGAAACTTTGACTCAAAAAACCAAAACAAAACCCAGTGGGTAGGAAAGCACCGTGCAAGTGTTGGGGAATTTTTTTTTTTTGGTCTAGCCTAAAGCTCTAGGAATGTGTCACAACTGGAATTTTGGGGGGTAACTACCTGAGGTCACATGCCAGGAACTCTTCCCTGCCCACTTCCCTTTCTTCCACAAGTGAGTCGTACATCCCAAGGGCCTCAGCATCAGAGACTCTCAATGCAGAAGGATCAGGGAGGCACGAAAGGGGCTGAGAATGGACTTACAAGCCATGGACGCCCAGCAGCAGATCATAGTTGTCAAATATGGTGGCCGGGGGACCCAGCAAGAGCAGCACCAGATAGACGAAGCCCAGGACAAAGGTCATAGCCAGCTTGCCGATGCTGCTGATGTGCAGGAAGACAGAGCTGGCCAAGAGACTCAGCAGCATGTTCCCGACGAAGTACTGAGGGAGGGGTGACAGCAGAGGCAGCGTTGGGTGACATCAAAGACCACTGTACCCAGAGCAGGAAGAGCTCTGCATCCCCCTGCCTGGCTAACTCCCTCCTACCACTCTCCAGCCCTAAAGCCTTTTACCAGTCTTGCTCAGCCTCCTAGGAGGGGCCCTGGCTGCTCCTAGAGTTGGGGAATGCTTGAGTTCCTGGCTCTAAGATGCCATCACTAGGCCTGGCACGGAGAGGCCGATAACTGTGCCAAAACAACCCCCACTGTCTGAACACTGCTCGGACACCTCAGGGAAGCTGCAGGTGGGTGCGGTGCCCTCACACAGGGGAGCATCCAGTCCCAGAGAGTAATTGAGCTGTTGTAGGTGGCAGGCGGTGACATCAGCTGGTGTTAAGTTCAGCATCCGGGCTGCACAGGTCCTTATGGGGGTGTGATTACAGGTGAACTGCAAAAGTTGGGTGTATATTAGGGTAGCCAATGAGGGAAGTGGTTACAAGGGCCATACCCAGGGGCCTTATATGCCATAGACTAAAATTCTCAGGGATGACAAAAGGAAGGAGAAACAAAGACAAGTGTGACCCCACCCACCAGGACAGCAGGCTCCCCAAAGGCCGGACACACTCTCAGTTCTCAGAGAGTGCCTGGCTTGGGGTAGAGAAAGGAGAATTACCATGTTGGCAACAGCGGAGATGAACACAAGCAGAACTGAAAAGATGCCAACCGCTGTGCTGTGCACCCGTGAGCGGACGATACTACGGGACAGACGGTGCAGGGCCTTGGGGAAGAGCTGTGACAGCAAGAGACCAAGAGTTAGAAGTGACATTTGCTAGAAGGAAGAGCGACCAAGAACAGGGTCTAACAAGGGGCATGGCCTCCTCCTCCCTTTTCCATGGGAACCCCCTCCTTCCCCATCAGTCTCAGGGAAGTTCCCCTACTTACAGAACCGCAGGAGCATACAGCACAGATCAGTACGGTGGCCAGCAACAACAGGAAGATACCAGCATAGATCCCCATTATCAGGGTGGAGCTGGAGCAGGATAAGGGGGAAGCGAGGGAAATCTGAGCAGACTTGTCTCATCCCCATGGCTTGCACAGGCATTTAGGGAAAGTTTGGGATGTAGTGAAAGGGACAGGACTCACTGTGGAAATATGAGGAGCTGGATGAAACAGATGAAGCAAAAAACCAAAAGGGCGCAGGCAACATAGGCTCCAAAGCGAGGATCTACCTTCCGTGAATACTGTGGGAAGAAAGGTAATGATCTGGGTGCTGGGTCCTCCCCTGGCACGGATGGCATAGACAGCAAGAGCAGGGCAATCCCGGGGCCTTGCGGGGGAACAGTCGCAGTTGGCCTGATTTAGATGAGCTCCCACCTATGTAGTGGTCGCTTCCCATTCCCAACAAGTCCTCCTGCTCCTTCAGCTTGTGTTTAGCCTCCCAGCCAGGCCCTCCCTCCCTCCAGCCCTCATTCTTTTGCCCTTGTATCCCCCAAACCTTCTTTTCAAGATCCTGTCTCTGGAAGGTGAGCAGGAACCGGCGCACATGGTCCTTACGCAGTTGGTCGATGCTACGGGCATCAATGGCACGGCCCAGGAACTCATCCACCTCATCTTCAGGGTTCAGAGCATCTTGGGCGCCACGGCTGATAATAGGACCCAGGTTTCACCATGTGCATGAATAATGACATGATAAACGATGAGAAGGGCGGGGCTCGAGCAGCAGCCAAAGAAGGCTACCTGAGCTATGTATGTGGTACCCGCTCCTCCTTTATATAACAAGAAACGGGAGGTCTCAGCTCCCACAGCCCATCCCAGGCTGCATATGATTTCTCCCTCCCTCACTGACCCGCCCCATCCCATGGACCAACATACTTGTCTTTGCTGGAATCATCAATGCCCTGGAGAAAGAAACAATGCGTGAAGGAGAAGAGCTAACCATGGACACCTCCAGTACCTTCCCTGTTCCTATTCTAGGCCAGGGTGTCCCCTCCACACACACACACACACACACACACACACACACACACACACACACACACACACACTTTGGGAGACTTGGGGTGAAACTATTCCCCCTGCTTCCAACTTTAGGACACATACATGGACATGGCAGCTATAGGAAGAAGGGGGACAGAACACTCCCTCACTTTGAGGGAAACCAAAAATTGAGACACCGCCCCCCCCCCCCCCCCCCCCCCCCCCCCCCCC
>NW_026070947.1:0-3096 GCF_014885135.2 Alexandromys fortis
CTGGTGCCCTCTTCTGGCCTGCAGACACGCACACAGACAGAATATTGTATACATAATAAATAAATAAATAAATATTTAAAAAAATAAAAAAAATAAATGGCAACTGGAATAAATCTAAAATCTTGAGCTTGTGAGCTAACAGTACGTACTCATTGCTTTAGCAGCTTATTAAAACTCTATCATGGGGGGGGGGGAAGAAATCAGAAACATTTTCCATATCTTTAACCTGTATTTATATCTTAAATCATTTATTTTTAGACCCTCAAAGTTTATAAACTTTTATATTCTCAGATCTTAAAACATTTTAAAAAGAGACTTAATAGCTTTAGGATGAGCTAAGAAGCTGGCTATAGCTTTGTGGAAGGATCTGGATAACTTTAGCTGCTAAACTGACATTATGACTGCCCTAGTCATCAATACTATCAGATATCCCAGAAGGATAAATCCAATTATATCTGAGTACTGACCAAGTTGTTTCCAAATCTATTAAAAATGATAGGGACCAGAGTCCATATACAGTTAGTCATACCCAGGTCTCTATAGTACTGGAGGCAGAAGTATCCAGAACAGCAGTCTTACAGTCTTAGCCAGGCCCATAAGGTGAAATATTTTTCCTGTGGAAGAGGGACATGGAAAAGACTGCCCTTATTTTGTAAGGCAAAAGTGTTGCAATCGATTCTCCAATGTTCTGCTGTTTGTCCACAGTCTGGACGGGGTCCTGGCAGCAGGTGTTGCACTGGGGCATCTTGCCCAGTGGTCAGTGTCATTGCAATCCAGGTGGAGACATCATGGTGTCCCCTAATCTTCTTTGGAGACCTTAGGCCACTGCTAGGATCTCCTAGTCTCTGTCTAATATAATAAGCCTTTTAATCATTATTTTAAATGCCATATCCTGCAGATCTCTGAAGTATGAAGGCTGCCTAGGTATGTCTAATTAGACAAACTTTGTTTCTCATTACTTGTATTTATTTATTATTTATTTATTTATTATGTATACAATATTCTTTCTGTGTGTATGCCTGCAGACCAGAAGAGGGCACCAGACCTCATTACAGACGGTTGTGAGCCACCATGTGGTTGCTGGGAATTGAACTCAGGACCTTTGTAAGAGCAGGCAATGCTCTTAACCACTGAGCCATCTCTCCAGCCCTCTCATTACTTGTTTTTTTTTTTTAAATTAGGGTTTTTTTTAAGATCTATTTATTTATTATGTATGCACCAGACCTCATTACAGATGGCTGTGAGCCACCATGTGGTTGCTGGGAATTGAACTCAGGACCTTTGGAAGAGCAGGCAGTGCTCTTAACCTCTGAGCCGTCTCTCCAGCCCCCTCATTACTTGTTTTAAGTTTGACTTTGAAAACATATACAGGGACCTAAATAAGGCTTATTCCCATAATTAATTATATCAGAATTTCAGGGATGACTGACTAACTTGTACTTCCCAACAGTCTACAATAAGTTAGCAGCTTTCACAAGACTAGAACTCCATGCTCTATAACGACTTTGAATTGAAGTTAATAAAGAAGCTGGATTAGTCATTCTGAGGGTAAAAACAGAACAAGTTTGTATCTAGCTGCAAAGGCAAGGAACAGGTCCCAGGATAAAATGGGAACAGGAGGGAGTCTAAGGCTTAGCATTGCCCTAGGGTGAACTGAGACTCAGGCCTGTCTTCCTGCTGATGTACAGAACTCATCTTGGCAGGTGTGTACCACATTGCCCTGGGAAAGCTGCCCTGGGCCCTACAATTCCACCCCCCTTCACAAGTACCAATGACAGGACTCAATCATGGGTCCTGTCTGTTCAGGGCTCAAGGAAGTGGTACTGAAACCTCAATACCATCAGTCAAACAGTACTGACTCAAGTTCTCAAACAAAAGCTGTCAGCAGAGGCGAGAGCTGAAAGTAAGGTGGTTAACCAAGGAGACCAGTTGAACAAGATTTCACACCAACTGGCTCCTACAACAGCTTGTGTCTGCCATCATAAAACTCTACCACCTGTGGAGCCATGTAGCCTCAGGCTGGGAAAGTGAGGCACCTTAGAGGTTTCACCCAGCCCTGCAGGCAAAGCAAACTCTGCTTTCCTCAGGAGTATTGTAGAGAATCCTCGGTGTTGCCATCTGGCAGAGGCAGGAGTATTAAAAGCTGGTTAAAGTTTTACAGTTAGCTCTGAAGTTTGCTGAGAGCCTGGTACTTGATTCTGTTTTCTGAGACCCATGGCTTGGCCTTTCTGACTCTCAATATCCAAATTAGCATAGGTGCCCATGGTTTCAGCTCAAAATAGATTATGTTTCTCAAAAGCTGTGTATTTTCTTCCACAATTTATAGTTATGAAGCTTTTATCCTTTCTATTTGATTGCCTCGCTGTTAGAGCTGTTATCTCTAATAAAAAGGGAATTATATAGCCCTGGTGGGTCCTTCCCCACTCTTTAAGTGTCCTGATATGACCTGCAAAGTTCTCCATCAGACCCAGCAATGAGAGCTAGCTTGGCTGTAACTGAATTCTGTATGTGAGCCTCATCAGTTCAGGGATGGGATTAAAATCCAGGTGTGGAACTTTTCTTAATTGTTCAAATGATGTGGATACCTCTCTAGGTTAGGTCAAATGCCACAGGGAGACTTTTGAATTCCTTAATGAAGGTGGGAGAGATCCTGGATAAATGAGGCTTATTTGGGTCACAGGTCTTAGTTACAGTCCTATTGCTGTGAAGAGACACCATGATCATGGCAACTTTTTTTTTTTTTTTTTGGTTTTTCGAGACAGGGATTCTCTGTAGCTTTAGAGCCTGTCCTGGAACTAGTTCTTGTAGACCAGCCTGTGCAATGGTATTTTGCCTGTATGCATATTTGTTTGAGGGTGTCAGATCCCCTGGAGTTGGAGTTACAGAAAGTTGTAAGCTGCCATGTGGGTGCTGGGAATCAAACCCAGGTCCTCTGGAAAAATAGCCGGTGCTCTTAACCACCAAGTCATCTTTCCAGCCCCGACCATGGCTACTCTTATTAAAAAAAAAAAACCCACATTTAACTAGGTGTAAACAGAAACTGCTTTCATTTTCCTTCCATCCACACCCCCCCAAAAAAATCACACAGAAATTATA
>NW_026070948.1:0-3099 GCF_014885135.2 Alexandromys fortis
GGCTGTGAGCCACCATGTGGTTGCTGGGAATTGAACTCAGGACCTCTGGAAGAGCAGTCAGTGCTCTTAACCACTGAGCCATCTCTCCAGCCCTGTTAGTGATTTTTTTTTTAAAAAAAATAGTATTTTGCTTATATCTTCTTTTAATCAATGTTTTTATTCTCTGGAGTCTTGTTTACTTCTACAAATAAGACACTGATTATTGCAGATCCTACTTTAGCCAGATTTGTTGGTGTGGTAGCCAGCTTTCTGCCATTATTACACAGTACCTGAGGCAATTAACTGTTATAAAGAATAGGTTTATTTTGACTCATGGTTTGGGAAGTTACAGTCTGACATGGTGGGCTAAGTGCCCTTTGCTTTGGGGTCTCTAGCAGGGGCAACATAGAGGGTCCGGAGCATCTGTTGGAGCAGACTACTTATCTCATGAGCTAACAGAAACAGAAGAAATAGGACAATCCAGGGTGGTACAGTCCCCTTCAAGAATGTACAGCTGGTGACTTTAAGACCTTGTATACGGCCCCACTTCCTAAAGATCTCAACGTCTCCCAGTTCTGCCAAGCTGAGGATCAGGGCTTGAATGATGGACTTTGGGGGGCACACTTGACATTCAGATTATAGTAGTAGGTTTTTGGAAACAGCTCCATCTGCCTGCCAGACATTCAGAACCACAATACTGTTTAAAATTTCCCCGATGCCACAGAATTATTTCTATTAATGTAGTATTTGTTTCCTTTTAGTGACCATGTTGTTAAACATCCGATTCACACTGTCAGAAATAGAAAGCAGCAAGTACCAGTAACAGGTATGATTTAAAATGTTTCTTCTTTGGTATTTCAAGAAAATAGGTATTTGGATGACTGAAACTCAAATGTAAGTTAGTATATCTGTTCTGTGTAAGCCATACTTTTGTCTCTGGCCTTTATTACCATTTATTCTTATCCAGGATCTTTCTCTTTATCCACTAAGATGACTAAATATGTAGTCGTGAAAGAAAATGTATGGAAATCTAATGTTTAATAAACATTATAAATTTCAGAACCTTTTCATTAAACAAAAAAAATTGTTTTGCATTTTTTCAGATCCATTTACATTGTGTTTAGACATAATAGATAAAGAAGTTGGTTTTCAAGCAACTGACAAGTCTTCCAAAATGTTGAAATATAAATGCTCAGGTAAATATCTTTTAATTATAATAATTTTATAATTGAATCTGTATCTGTTACTTACTGGAATTTTTAACACTTCTGCCTTATGATTTAATTTCATCTCTTTTGAATATATGACAATCTGAAATTTGAAAGCATTCAAATCAATATTGTCTGTTTTGCATTAGGTCATGTCCACATGAGTAAATGCAATTACTATGTCTATTATTGTTGTTTATAGCACAACACTGTCTATAACTTTAAATGAGTAAGATAAATATGTTTTCAGAGAATAGAAAAATATTTATTTTATATTATGCTCTAAAATGGTATTAAGTATTTCATATATAGTTTTATATTGCTAGTAAATTTATTAATGTTCCTAGTGTCCCATGCCCCACTACTGATTTTTTCTATAAGATTTTATTGCTCTGATCTAAACTTTTCTCTTCACATCCTACAATTTTCTCTTTTATTCTTTTTTTTTTTTTCAAGCAGGGTTTCTCTGTGTAACAGTCCTAGCTGTCTGTCCTGGAACTAGCCCTTTAGACTAGGCTGGCCCCAACATAGTCTGCTTGCCTCTGCCTCCTGAGTATTAAGATTAAAGGCATGCACCACCACTGCCCAGCTTCCTCCTTTCTTCATGTTCACTGTTCTATAGCGAAAACTGAGGTTTCATGTTCAGCTCAGAACATCAGTATTGTATTTTAGATGAAGACTTTCATCTGTTACTCTGAAGCTGATGTATAACCATATACAAATCCCATATCCTCTCTTGTCTGTTTAATATAATTGTAAACTTCCTTTCTTTTTTCTTTCTTGTCTTTCTTTCCTTAGCCCTTTTTTTTTTTCAGAACTGAATCTAGGGCTTTGCATATGCTAAACAAGCACTGTACACTGACCTGTAGTAGCCCTTTACTTTTTTTTGTCTTGTTTTGTATTTTTGAGTTTTTTTGTTTTGTTGTTTTTTGTTTGTTCGTTAAAATTGCCCAAGCCAGCATTGAACTTGCAAACCTCTTACCCTCCTGCCCTGGCCTCCTACGAACCTTCGATTGTAGATATGTGTTGCCACAGTGAGTTGGATGCTTCTTTTCTGAGTGATTGTAACCTCTTACTTCTTTGTATTTATTAATTTTTTTACTCTCTGAGATGAGTTGGGGTTTCTTGAAATACTTCATACATTTCTAATTTTACTTCAGTTTATCATTTTAGAGATTATCTACTTTCTTTTTTGGGGGGGAGAGGTGGGTTCAAGACAGGGTTTCTTTGTAGCTTTGGTGCCTGTCCTGGAACTAGCTCTTGTAGACCAGGCTGGCCTTGAACTCATAGAGATTCGCCTGCCTCTACCTCCTGAGTGCTGGGATTAAAGGCGCGCGCCACCACCTGGCATGGTGTCTACTTTCACAGCGTTATTAGTATATAATTTTAGAATATCTATATGTCAGCTTAATTTGTTTTCTTTCAGGTTGCATAGCGGTAAGAAAATTACTCAACAGTCGAAATTTTAGCAAGCTTTTGCACTCTTGTACATACCAATGTGATTATCATAAAGTCATTATGGAAGCTGAAGATAAATATAAAAGTGAATTAAGGAAAGCACTTATCTGTGACAAAGGTAATTAATTAGCAAATTTAACTGTAATTACGGCTACACATTCTGAACCATCATCTAAAGTATTAGATATATTGACTAGAGAGTGTAAAATACTGTTGAAAAGAAAAACCTATCTCTAGATTACCAATAACTTAAGATATACTAGAGTAGATTTAGTCTATAATGACTTAAAAATTCTCTGTAAACTGGGTATGGTGGCACACACCTGTATTCTCAGCCTTTGGGAGGTAGAGGCAAGAGAATCAGGAATTCAGGGCCAGCCTTAACTATACAGAGTTTGGAGCCACCCTGATCTTTCTGATACTCTGCCTCAAAAAAAAAAAAAAAAAAAAAAAA
>NW_026070949.1:0-3043 GCF_014885135.2 Alexandromys fortis
TGATGTTTGTGTTTTGAGACAAGGCTTCTCCATAGAATATTCAAAGTGGAAACTGAAATGAATGTGAAACAAAGAAAATTTCTGAAGCCCTGCATGACTGGTGGAGGCCCAAGCAGGCTGACCAACTCTGATGCCATCAGGGCTTAGATTGTTTGACCCTAGACTCCAAACACTGAAGAGGAGTTGCCCCAGAGACTACCCCTCATACCACAGCTGATGTAAAAGCATGAGGATTTCATTAATTTTGTCATGACAGTGTCCCTCAGCATTCGAGAAGCCGAGAGACCTCGAATAGCTGGTACAAGCTACTATTAATGGAGAAGGCCACAGAAGCAATAGGGTTTGTTCTTTGACTATCATGATTTGCTTATTCGAAAGGGCTATTACCAATAAATGGCTGGAGAACTGTTGTCAGATCAGATGAGGTAAGAGGTCATTTTGACGCCATTTCCCAGGGACTGAATCAGAATATACATGTATGGGTAATTGTTCAGGAACCGAGATGTTAATTGTCAACATCTTAAAGGTTATCTAGGTCCAATTTCTGAAAGATATGTGCATATATAGCTGTTAGGTCCTTGGTTCCCAGGGGAGGAGGGGAAGCACTATGGCACAGAGGCTGAGAAGGTTCAGAACTGTCAGAAATGGCTTCAGAATTGTCTTAAAGTTTCACAAGATCCAATGCTTTCAGTCCACACACACCAACAACTACTCCACAAGCTGGTTCTGCAGAAGCAGATGTCATGCCTAAATAGGACAGGTCTTTTATCTACCTGGAGCTTGTAACTTGGAGGTGCTGTGATTCCAGCAGTGGTGATTCTCACCTTTAATCCCAACATCCTTCAGACAGAACCATCCACATCTGATTGTGAGTTCAAGGATAACCTGGTTTACACATGGAGTTCCAGGACAACCAGGGCCATTATACACACAAAGCCTCTTACAAAAGCCAAAAAGTAAAAGGTACCATAGAGCCTAAAATCCAAAGTGCCGAAAATAATAGTAATGGAAGAATGTAATAAAAAGAAAAAATAGAGTCTAATGACTAATTTAATTGTAAACCTGAGTAGGCAGAAGAATACGCTGTGTGACACACTGCAGTCTTCTAAAGGCTTGGGTGGTGGGATGAACCACTAACATTTTCAAACTAAATCAGAAAGCACAGACAGCAAATGATGAGGGCTAGACTCCTTAATCTCAAGGTCAATTAAATGGAGGGAATTCTGGCATTGTGAGAGTTATTTTTGGTTGCCAACATGACTACAATGGAATGAACTACAAGCCGAAACTGGAGGGCACACGTGTAATGGATCATTTTTGATTGGTTTGTTCTCAATCTCAAGGAGGGAAAGACACTCCTTTGAGGAATGAATTTGGTGGGAAGACACACGCCTTTAATCCAGTTCATGACGCCAGAAGACACACCTTTAAATTTGGCCACACCTTGTGCTGGAAGACTATATAAAGACGTAGGTTGAGGCTTTGGCTCATTTGTCTCTGGCTCTCTCCTTGTTCACATCTCTGTTCCTTCCTGGGAACAAGAGCCAACTTCTTTGGGATTCCAGTAGATACTGATGACCAGCCAAGAGAGAAAGCGCTCTAGACTGAGCAACTGCTGAACTTTTTGAAGTTTTAGTTCATAGCCAGCCATTGTCAGATTACCTGGACAGCAGCCTGTAAGTGAGTCCCATAAATTCCAAGGGGGAGAAAGGTTGATTGTACTGTTGTATAAGGTGCTCTTTTGTTTAGAGAACTCTGACTAATAAGTCACCATGACTCTACCATATGAAATTAACTAACTGGGCCCAAAACTGGTGCTCAAACTCCCAATACTGTGGGGACCTGTCTCATTCAAATACCACAGTGGTTTTCATAGCACGATCTCACGTTTTTGGGCCCTAAGTGACAATTAGCTAGTGCTGATTGGAAAGCTTTGGAAGTCATAGAGGCAAAACTTTGTAGGAAGTAAGTCATTGGTAGATAGATAATTTATCCTGAAATGACATCAGTCACAAAACAACCCAGCTTTATAACACGATGTTTCCAGCATCATGGCTTTGTATGTTTTTTCAATAGCCATACTTTCTACGTATGTCTCGTGTGTTTCAGGGTTTTTCTTTTATCATATTTCATTGTTCACACAAATCTAGGAATTCCTTTCATTCTTTCAAATTCCCTAGGTTTTAATATTTGAATTATCCAGAAGGTATTCTCTGGATTATAATTTGCCTAGAACATTATATTTTTTTAACCTTTAATTTAATTTGTATCTCTTATCACTTGATAAGTTTGGCCAAATATTTTCATTTTGGTTCATTTTTTAAAATAATCATATCATTACTTCTCTGATGTAAGTATTTGTATTTGCAAGGACACATCAGCGATTCCCTCTTTGATCTTTACTGTGATTCCTTGTCTACTGATTTGAGGTTGGGTTCTTCTAGGATTTCTATTTCCTTGAAGTGCATCATTAGTTTTGTTTGGGAAATCTAAGATTTGATGACCACGGATTCATAGTGCTAGACCTGCATCTTAACGATGATTCAATTTTTGTTTCTAGCATTGCCTGGTAAAGAGAAAAGTAGGTGGATTGTGACGACAAATCATGGCCAGCCCATGGGACGAAGACATCCTTGACAAAGATTTCAAGATCTTAAAACCTCTAGGCATAGGTTCTTTTGGGGAGGTGAAGCTTGCATGCCACATTCCCACCAAAACACAGGTTGCTGTCAAGATCCTTAATAAAAAAGCAATGGTCTGAGTGAGATGAACTCAGAAGTAAAGATCCTTCAGACTTTGGAACACAGTAACATCATTCAGTTTTTTCACGTCATTGACACACAGTCAACGACGTATATAATCATGGAGTATGTGGCTGGAAAGGATCTACAGATGTTCCTCAGTGAGGTTGGATGTTTAAAGGAGCAGGAGGCTAGACCCATCTTCCAACAGGTCGTATCAGTGGTGCACTTTCTCCACCAAAGACGCATTGCACATCGCGATATTAAATTGGAGAATATCCTTATTGACGGAGATGGCAATG
>NW_026070950.1:0-3131 GCF_014885135.2 Alexandromys fortis
GAGAAACCCTGTCTCGAAAAATAAAAAAAAAAAAAAAAAACAACAACAACAACAAAAAACCCATACAACCGTTTACCAGTGTATTTTATATTATTCTTGACTCTTTAATTGTTTGCAGGTTGTGTGTGTGTGTGTGTTATAGGACATTCTCAGTGAAAGGTCCGAGAATAAGAATATAAAAATGTAGATTCCAAAGATAAGAGTGTAGAAATAAAGAAATATAAAGTTATACGCCTAGGAGAATGAGAACAGACTGTCAGCAGCTTTCTCAGCAGCTCGAGGATTAACTATTAACAGCGGGTTATTTCACTTTACAACCCATAGCTCTATTTACAAGGCCAAAGCATCTCTCTGCAAACTAGAGTTAGTCTAGTATATGAGCTGAGTCAACTTTTAGGAATAGATATATGACCTCTGGGTTATGCATTATCCCTGCTCTGTGAAACTGGCAGCATCAAAGGGGAGAGCACAGCTTCAGTAAACACTATCTGGAAGACAATAGATTAAGTGCAAACACTAGTTTAACTACAAAAACTCTGTTAATGGAGATTGTAAAGTAAGGCAATCTGTATCTGAGTCTTACCTTGAGATTGTAAAAATTCCTTTGTTCAGGCCTAATATCCCATGCCCCTGCTATAAAAAGATGGGTTCAGAAACCGGCCTCTGCCACAAGCCTAACAAAATTCTTCTCTGGCTGTGGTCTCAGCTAGCTGACAAGATTTTTGTGCCCCATGGAGACATTTATTTATTTATTTATTTATTTATTTATTTATTTATTTATTTTCTTTGATTCTGGTTTCTGGAATAAAGTTTGCTTCTGGCTTATTAGACTTTGATGGTCTGTCCCCATCTTTTCATGCCCCCCCCCGGACCCAACACTCAGCTTTTTCATTTTAACAACTTTTTTTTTAATTTCCAGAAATTCAATTTATTATAAAACATTCCATTGTATGCAGACTTCTCAGTTTTTACATATGTAAAAATAACTGAAAATATGATTCTTTCATTTTGCATATGGAGAAAAGTACAGAGTTCATTTATTATGATATTTAATCTCTAGTACTATTAGAAAAAACACTATGTAACTGATAATTGCAGGGGATATTTTAAAATATATTTATTTTATGAAACACTACATAGCAAAATTCAGTATTTTGTCCATCTGAAACAAATACTTTTTAAAATTTGGAGGGAATTTCATGCAGTATGCTTTAATACTATATAACCTTATTTTAACAACTTTTTGAGAATATAATTCGTGTAACTACAGGAGGATTGACTTAATAAAATTTACATTAAAAAAAAAAGAGTTATCTGGAAAGGCTTTGTTGGTCCTTGGAGCCCTAACCTTTCTTAGGTCTTGCTAGCTTGATTATTGAATACTTAGCTGCAAGATCTTTTATTTATGCTTTTTAGTGTTTTAAATCTTACCATTTATCTTTTTTTTCCCTTTCATGCTGAGAGATGGGAACAAACTATTAATGCTAACATCTTAACTCATACTTTTGATTTTATCAAATATTCCCTCTTCAAAGAATTGAGGCCCAGTTCTGTTTTGTTCCCCATTCTCTTCTTCCTCCTCCTCTTAAAGACCTCCTCCCTGTCGTCGTTGTCGTCGTCGTCTTCTTCTTCTTCTTCTTCTTCTTCTTCTTCTTCTTCTTCTTCTTCTTCTTCTTCTTCTTCTTCTTCTTCTTCTTCATGACTGACTATAAATATTTAGCCTGAGGGTATGTCTGTGCACACATGCATGCTCAGTGTCCACTGAGGAGAAAAGAGGGCCTCAGATCCCCTGGAACAGTAGTTATAGATGGTTGTACGCAGCCATGTGGGTGCTGGGAATTGAGCCCAGGTGGGACCCAATCCTTTAGGGCATGGGGCAATGACCACTCTGGCTACTTTCAGCTGGGTGGATGGTCCGTCATCAGGGTTCATGCTAAGATGGTATAGGATGTGTGGCGTCTAGGGCCAGGAACGTCAGGTGCTCCAACAGCCCTTGGTAGAAGATGGTGGTCAAAGACTCTAGACAGCATTATTATGTCGGGGTCTAGCCTTGAAAGGTTTAAGGCCTGGTATCTGGAAGACAAGACATACATGAAGAAAGACCAAAGACACAAGTCAAAATTGAAGTAGTAAGATCCAGTGTAGGATATGATGTATCGGGAGCAATTTGTTTGATTTTGGAAGACACAAACTTGATTAGTCATTAAGTGAAAGTGTAGAAGAAGCTTAGGAAGGTTTTGTCTGCTGGGCACAGGTAAATAGCATGAACCACATGGCAACCATTGCTACTTGGCAAAATTCCAGCATGTTGACGTTGTGGATCATAATCATAGCATTCTTTTATCTTCATTTTTAATGATTCTCACTAAAGGGAGTTCCCTTTCCCTTTGAGAAATTATATGTGATTTCAGTGGAGGATGAGGAGGTATACAGTGGCAGCCTCCTTCAACAACATAACTCTTTGGAAAAGATCCCCGCTACCATGGAACCATATAGCATAATAACTCTGCCTACTCCCACACAAGTTAATAGCAAGCCCCACCCAAGTCCATATGCCCTCCTCCTCCCATGTAATCTCTTGTGCAATTGTAGAGTATAACATGTGTAGTTTTTCTTCAATAAAGCGACAGCCATCCTGATTCACCTTCAGATCTGGTCAGTCCCCTTTCCTCGCAGCCTCCACACCTCCTCTTTGGGACCTGAACCCTGCTGGAACTGGACCAGGGCTGTTAAGAGTCACCATGGTATAATGAAGACTTCCCATGAGGATGGTTTTAACAGTAGGAGCTATGAATCATGGGTCTACATATTTGCTTATCTGAGGTTGACCTTTGGGTTTCATTTGAAGAGAAAAATCTAAGTTCTCAATTGGTTTATTGTTCCAGTGGTTTTTTCCTGCTACTCATTGTATCTTCTAAAAAGGAGAATTCAGTTCTGTAAATGAGTCTGGTTAGTAATCTCTGAAGGCAGATGGATGGTAGGGTGTCATATGCTTTTCGGATAGGTGTTTTTAGACCATGTATGTGGCCATAGATTAACAACAACCACCACCAACAACTTCTTCTTCTTCTTCTTCTTCTTCTTCTTCTTCTTCTTCTTCTTCTTCTTCTTCTTCTTCTTCTTCTTCTTCT
>NW_026070951.1:0-3048 GCF_014885135.2 Alexandromys fortis
CTGTCTGAAGTATGGAGACGCTTAGAAGATCTTTCCATGTCTTGAAGGCCTGAACTAGGGCCTGGGCATAGTACAAAGCCTTTGCTCTTGACCTCTTCACAAAAATGCCTCTGATGTAGAAGCAAGGAGTGTCTCAGACTAACCTTTCAAAACCCAGAGGTCCATTGAAATACAGAGTTACTCAGCATGTCTGGTCAAAGTCTCTGTTGGGAAGGCAGAATAGAACCACAGGGAAGAGAAAAAAAAAAAGAGGTGGCAGAGACAAAAATAGGAGATGGGAAAGGACCTGTGATGTCAGCAGGAGAGAGGATAGCTTCTAAGACAGGATTACTGTCACATGTTCAGAAGGAAGAAGGATAGAATGTAAAGAGGGAATACGTATGGAATCAAATCATCCACAGGTGGTGAGTGCTCAGTGCTCATATGTGATGGTATGGAATTTCTTATCAGGACAAGGTTAAAAGCAGGGCACTGATTGTCAAGAAGCTATACCGTCAGGATTGCCTTATTGTTATTGCCTATGTCAATTTGTCTGTCTCTCTATCTATCCTATCCTATCTATCCTATCTATCTATCTATCTATCTATCTATCTATCTATCATTTATCTGTCTGTCTGACTGTCTGTCTGTCTATCATCCTCTATCAATCTATTATTCACATTTGACATGTAGTTGTTTAGGTATCAAAGATCAGAGGACAGCTTTGTGGTATTGGTTCTTTCCTTCCACTATGTAGGTCTCAGAAATTGAATTTGAGTTGCAAGGCTTGACAGCAAGCACCTTTCCCTGCTGAGCTTTCTGACTGCCCATCTTCAGGTTTATAGTGAATAAGAACTCGATCTCTATTCTGTAGATTTATTTCTATTTGTTTGAGTCAGTGTCACATGTGCAGTTCAGTGTAGTTTTGACCTCATGATTCTCCTGCTTCAGGCTCTGGAGTACTGAGGTTTCAGGTTAGTTCATCATGACTGGTTTTGTGAACAGTTTAAACATATGTATATAACTCATTAATCTCGACAAAAGCTCAATGTATTCAATATAGATTTTTCTGAATGTGGATGTTACTTGGCAGGCAAAATAAGACACAGGAACTATTTCACTGCTGATTCATACAGACCCACAGGAAGATTCTAATTCTACCATTTTAGTGAGTCATTTTC
This sequence comes from Alexandromys fortis, assembly GCF_014885135.2. NCBI lineage: Eukaryota > Metazoa > Chordata > Mammalia > Rodentia > Cricetidae > Alexandromys > Alexandromys fortis. The sequence continues at coordinate 1,161 of NW_026070951.1, forward strand.
ATTGTTTTAGAGATGTTTTCTTACCAATATTAACATTATTTTCATGGCATTTATCAAGAAACAAATTAAGCATATGTTTAAAGGATAAAGAGAGGCTAAGTGGCTGATTTGTGGAACTAGAAATAGAAGCTGAGTGTCTACCATTGGCTCTGTGTGTGGAATTGCATCTGGAAAACTGTCTGTGACATTTAAGAGCCCAGAGAGTTGATGCATTTGTCTACCAGCAAAACAATGAGCTCAAAGTAGAAAAGAAACTTAAGATGATATTTTCAAAGCAGTCAGTTTTTCTCTTAACTTACAGAAAAGATTTCCCACTATGCCTCGAATAGTCACTGTATTTAGATTTCCTTCAGATACCTTCCCATGACGCAGACTAATGTAATAAAAATATATGTCATAATGTTATATCATCAAATCTAGTAAGGCAGTATCAACTGCAGAGTCTTCTCTGTACCCTGAGGAGTTAGAACTGCCATCTTACTAATAAAATAAGTCTTCAGCTACTGGGTGGATAGAGATACATTGTTTTCCTGCCTTCTGTCTTCTTTGTTGAGTTTGCATAGATTTTTAGATTCCATGTTTGCTTAAATTTCTTTCTACCCTCTTTGTCCTTTCTTCGTTGTTTCCATCCTTCCTGTGCCTGACTTACGCTGAGCTGCCAGAGTTTCTAGAACACCAGAATGTAGTGTATATAAACAGAACCATCAAAGATGAATACATGATTATGTATTAACAACAAAGGGGATAGTGTTGTCTTTAACAGTTCCATAGTGATGTGACCATAGCAAGCCTGGGCTGGAAAGCATCCAGGATATGATATAGAAGTGTTACATCTGTGATCCCTCTCTTTAATTCATTTTGTTTACTTTTTGAATTATGATTATATAGTTTCCCTCTTCCCTTTTCTCAATCTAACTCTACACAAAGAACTAAAAGCAACTAAGGAGTTCTGAGAGTAGGAGAAATAGCCTTCCCTAGGGAAGGGCATACCAATGGTTATTCAGTTCCAAGTGGTCACTTAGGAAATATACAGAGAAGTAATGCACAGATTGAGCATGCTATGCTGTTGTGTTTAGGAATATACAAACAGCAACTAATGAAGCCCTCTTATCTGTGTGCAAGCCATTTATGAACAGGGAAAAGCAGAGCAGGTGACACAGGAGATGTAATGTATTCTAGGGATTCACAAGTTCCGAATTATGAGCTAGGAATGGAGCCATGAAGACCAATCTGACCCTGACATTAATTCTAAAACCACAGTAGGCCTGTAGGGAGAAAGCAAAGCTGGAAGGAACAAAGGTTAGTGATGGTAAAGTAGAACCCCCAGGAAAAACAATAGGCCAATAAATACAAACTGGAAAGGATGTGGGCAGACCAATTCACCAAGCTTTGTCTGAGCACTTCTAACTTTAATGTGATTATTCCTTTAAGAAGAATGGTACTGACTGCCATGGAACTCAGCTCAGAACTGATGGAAGAGGATACACAGGGGCTACAGAACTGGCTGTGACCAGCACTGACAACGTAAATGCAAATTGGGTACTGTGCCTTGTGTTGTAGAAGCATGGGCACCATACCCTTGTTTTGAGTTTCCTGAAGACCTGCTCATGGCTTCCACCTCACTTTCGTTCACTCTCTATGTTTTGGACATCCTTCCCATATCCAGGACACAGCTGCCTGTGAACCCAGCTGCCCTCTGCATTTCCTAGCAGTCAGTTGCTGGAGCCCCATGCTTCTGTGGGGGAAGGCATGCCTCCTCACTGCTCTGTGATCTTGCAGAGTCAAGAAAAGACAGTTATTTAAAGCCATGTTTCCACACTGTAAAATTATGAGGAGGAAGTTCAAGATAATGCATTGAATAATTTTTTTTTTTTTTTTTTTTTTTTTT
>NW_026070952.1:0-3141 GCF_014885135.2 Alexandromys fortis
CTTATATTTCTGTCTCTCTCTCTCTCTTTCTCTCTCTCTCTCTCTCTCTCTCTCTCTCTCTCTCTCTCTCTCTCTCTCTCTCTGTGTGTGTGTGTTCAAGGAAGAGAGAGCAGAGGGAGAAGAGAAAGGGAAGGAGAAGATATTTTGTATTTATAGCTACATATAGGGAGAAAGAGAGAAATAATAGTAATGATCTCTCTCAGCTGTTCCTTAATATATGCTAATGCCACATTATGCAAAACAATAAAAAGAAATTTATATGGACTCATTGTAGATTATTAATCGATATCAACAGAGTTAATAATGATGTTGAGACAGCAAGGTAAATTTTGTAAAGAAATTTAGAGATTATATTTAAGATAAATTAGTGAAAATACAAGATGGGCAGGACAGGAATTAGAAGCAGGTGTTACAAACAGCCACACGTGCACATCAGGCAGCTGAAATATGAATATTTTACATGAGAAAAAAAATCAGGATGTAGTTAGTTTCAAAACAGGCAAATGTGGTTCATTAAAAATTAAATTTTATTACTTGGCTCTGAAATTAAAAAAAAAGAAAAAAAGCTTGGTAAGTATTAGTTTACATGTAGACCACATGTTTGCTCAGAAACATAGATAACAGGTAAGGTTTTAATCGAGTATGAAGGGAACCATAGTGAGAGCCATACACACAGCTTTGGCTCTCTCCTGCTCTTACAAGGTGTCAAGGGCTCCGCATATACTATTTCAGGTGCTCTTTACTGTTCCAAGATAGGAAATGCAGAGCAGCTAATGTTTTCATGATATGTTTGAATCACTCATAGAATTGCTACCTCCTGTCCTCTAGATCTGTAGACTTGCCCTTTGTATACTAAATTTGGGGACCATGCCCTGTTGGCTTGAATGATGTAAAGATACCCCGAAGAGTTAAGAAAGTTATGGATTGGCATTTTCAAATTTATAGAAAGTGTGGCCAAATATATTTTAAAATTAAACTTCTTCATTTTTGAAAATCTCTCTGTCTCTGTTTCTATGTCTCTCTCTGTCTTTCTTTGTCTCTCTGTCTCTGTCTCTCTCTCTCTGTATAATGTATACGTTTAAAAATAGTTTTCTGGTTCATGCACATGATTTCTGCATGCATGCTTGCCATGATTTGATTTATGTATGAACTGAAGCATCCTTGCTGCTGTGGTATACAGGATTACTGTTTTTGTGAGTGTGATGCATCCACTTAACTAGGTGCTATTTATGGGTAGTACTTCTCTGCTTAATCAATCCCTGACTACAGAGAAGCCCTTGTGGCGATGGAGCCCCATGCTATAAAAAGATTGCATGGAGAACTGGAAAACGATTTCTCTGTAATAGCAGGATCCTCATTGGTGGTGAGCAGCTGCTAGCCCAGCGGTGGTGGGTCTTTCATATGGCTGCTTTGAATGTGTTCTCAGCATGCTGGGACTGACTCAATTCTGCTTAAATACGGTGCTGCCGTATCCCCTTCTGCTGCAGTGTGCTGCCTTCGTCCTGGTAGGTATAGATACTTTCTTAAGCAGGATGCTTTATGCTTCTGTCAAATGAAAATTATGCTGATCAATCCATAATCAATGCCTTAACCATATCGCTTACAAAAATAATATTTCCTCCTGGATGGCATCTCTAAAGGACCTTATTTATCTAGAATAATTGGCTAAGCATTTGCTTTTTGAAAGAATCAGCTAAGCAATCTATTGTTAAGCTGTATCAAAGTGTATTTTCTAAGCAAAAGAATGTCAGGATTTAATAATGCCTCTGTCCTTGGCTGAGATGAGAGCCCTGACAATTTGAACACAAGGAACACAAAGAAGCTAGATTTGTTGGTGTTTTTTTTTTTTTTAAATTGGATCCAAGTAGCACCCACTTAGGGCTTTCCAAACTGACTTGGCTGTGCCTCTGAATTCTTACAACTACCTTGGAATGGCAGATAACTTGTTATATATTAAATTGCAAGCAGGTGAAAAGGATCTAGAATTTTAAAAATCAAGAGTAATGAGATAAGGACAGAGGCAAGAGAGAAACTTTGGCAGTACTACTCTATTGCCTTGCAGAGTTGGCAGCACAGGTGAGCGCTGCAGGTCGTCTACTGAGATGCAACAGCATCGTTTGTGCACTTGTCTAAACTAGGTTTAGACACCACCAAACATTTAACTACATTTGTATCATATTAAACAATATATGGCCTGTATTTCTTAGAAGTATCACATACTGAACACACACACACACACACACACACACACACATTCTGTTAGTTGTTTTATATAGAATTTACAGTTTGGTGCTGTAGAAGAATGCACAGGCATGTCAATGAATACCTGGAGACTGATAAATTACGATCAATTTTGGAGAAAAATATAATAACCTGCCACTGGGTCATGATGACTTAATTCCTTCCACAGACAAAATTCACTTACAGCCCTTCAAGTTACTAATTCATCTTGCGACATTGGTGATTCTAAGTCTACAATCTCATCATCTGGAGAAAACCAAGAAGGAGTAGCTTCTCAGTGGTTGTCCTTGTGTTTAACAATCTGTAAGTGCTCAGAGATACAAAATACACAAGAATAATTACGATTCCAAAATTGAAAACAGAATCAGTGAAATGGAGGAGTCCTGGTTTTATGTCAGTTCTTGGAGGCCCCTGGACATCTGAATGGAACATTCACTAAGACTTAAATTCTCTAGCAACAATTTGACTTAGCTCACAATTTTACTCATCAGTCTCTTGTTTCCATTTCCATTTCTTGTCTCTTGAATGTTCTTACTTTTCCATAAGTAATGGGTCGTTGCTTTGAAGTGTCTATCTTTCTTAAAGCCTGCTTGCTACTTGTAGATTTTGGTTTCAAGATGTATTATTTGTTACATTTTTGTTTTAAATCCTAAAAGAATGTCATTATACCATTTGATTTTCCTAAATTATTTTAGGTTTTCTATGAATATTTTCAAATATTAGATATAATTTGGCACTCGCGAGTTTCTCAAAGGAAAATCTTTTCCTTTCTTAAGTTTTTAATCAGCTGTCAAGGGACATTTTCCTTGGTATTCTTTTTTTTTTAACATTTATTTATTTATTATGGATACAATATTCTGTCTGTGTGTATGCCTGCAGGCCAGAAGAGGGCACCAGACC
>NW_026070953.1:0-3090 GCF_014885135.2 Alexandromys fortis
GCTTACTAAGAGATATTTTAATAGCAATTTATGGCATGCATTTTTAATAAATATCTGAGCCAGTGAAACCAACCTGAAGCCCTTCATGATAACAAGTGAGAAGATGAGAATTCAGACAATGGTGATAAGGCAGATGACCATGGAGAGATACATGCAATTAATACTTAAAAAGATAAACAACATGATGGTAAAACTTAATGTTTTCAACTTTCCTTAGTTCAATAAAAAGCCAGAAATATTGACTTTGTTTCTTTAAGAAATATCTTGCTTCTCAAAGAAATCTTGTGTTCTTAAAGACTATCAAATTAGCTTTCTCTTTATTCATATTGTTTGAGATGAATGCCATTTATTTCAAATGCTCATTATCACTTACCATCCACCTTAATCCATTTATAACTCTCATAGAAAACATCACAGACTCACAGGCTTCCTCTCTCTGCAGTTGGCTGCCAACATTCGTGCTCATGACTCATATAATTCCTCATTGTCACTTCACATGAGCCGTGTACTGTTAAAGACTTAATCATCATGTGGCACTAATCCATGGAAGATCAGATGCTCACAGAATTCTGAAACCAGAATATATGGTTTATATTCATTTTAGAGATGAGCTAAGCCTGGAATATTAAAGGACTTAGCTTGTATAACAGCCTGCTAGTTTTAAGTCTTCTAAATTTTAGTAGAACATGCTTTTCATTAGTAGTCCTTAATCTTACATTTTTATTTTCAAGAATATGATTAAAATTTTCTTAAGTATGTACTTAGTATTCTTGCTCCTTGTATCTTATACTGTTTGAACAATCACATTGCCCTTGGGTGCTGCTTCCTCTAGGATCAACTTCAATTCATTCAACACCTCTAACCACTTGAGTTCTTGTTTGATCTTCAGGGCATCCATAGTTATTCATGTACTTCACTTATTAATATGATAACCTTTCATTTTAAATCTTGGAGCTATTCTTATATCCCCCTCTTTTATGTTTTCCTTCGTTCCCCTTCTCGATTATGTGGTTTTTATCCAGGAATTTAGTAGACCTAATACTCAAGGAGAAATCAGAGAATTATGCTGATGTAAGCCTCCTGAGTCTCTGTAATGCCATACCTATTCTTATTTCTACTGTTACTCTTCTTATTTTTCTATATTTTATTGAAATATTACACACACACACACACACACACAAGCGTATTCAAAGTGCAATGACTCCTTAGGTAAAATTCACTGCACTGCTGTGTGAACAAAAATTTATAGTTGAATGAAGCTCAATGTGTAATAAACGACCAGAGCAAATAGAACAGAAAATTGCTCAGCCTCAGAAGGTTTTAAATTTTCCTATTTAGAAAAATGTATTTTTTCTGTTTTGTATCAACCAGCACCGTATATGAGTACTATTGTATTCCTCAATCCTCGGGAAGGTTTCTTGACAGAAAGTCAATGAGTTATTGTGTATCATGATTACATGTAAAGAGAAAAGCAGAGGGCTAAATGCTGAACTCTTCTTCAGGAAGGATTCACAGTAAACGTGTTTAGGGAACAGCTGTAGCACCAACCAAAGAGAGATTTCAGAGGACAGAGTGGTGGATAATAGTGTTTATTGTGGCAGAAATGTCAAGGGGAAAAGGGAGGAGAAAAGCTTACAGGGCTTTTAGCATTTCTGGAAGTTAGAAATAGTCTTTGTTTTGTCTTCTTTTGTTTGTTAGTTGAAATGTCTTTAGAGATTTCTCTGGTTTCAGAATTCTAACCATATTTTTGGCTGTTGGGTTCTGTAAAGTATAATAGGTCTAGTGAATCTTAGAGTGTTGTAATTAGATGAAAATGGGAGAAATATTTTACTTAGAAACTTTAAGTACTTTTTTTTAAAGTTTCATTTATAATTTTTGAGATAAGAGTCTCACTAAGTAGCCCAGACAGGCTTCAGGCCTGTGACTCTCCTGCCTCAAACTCCAAACTGCTAAGATTATATGTATTCTATCATTCACAACCATTCATTCTTTAAAAAAGAAAATCCAGAGGAAAAGGAAAAAAAAAAAGAAAAAATATTGAGAAAAGACAATAGACTCTAGTTATTATCAGAAATAGAAACCACAGCAAATTTTTGTCATTTTGGTAAAATAAGTAACTTAAATTTATAATTTTAAATCTTTTAAATTAATTAATTCATGTGTGTATGCATATGCACATAAGTACAATGGTGCATATGTGGAGGTCAGAGGACAACTTGTGGGTGCTGGTTCTTTCCTTCTAGCATGTGAATTCTAATGATTGAGCCTACATTGTCAGGTTTGATTTCGTTTTTTTTCAGATAGGGTTTCTCTGCATTTCTCTGGATGTCCTGAAACTCACTCTGTAGACCAGGCTGGCCTCAAACTCACAGAGATACACCTGCCTCTGCCTCCCAAATGCTGGGATTAAAGGTGTGTGTGACCATCACCCAGCTCATTTGGTTTCTTTTGGTTATTAATGATCTCTCTCTCTCTCTGCCTCCCACCCTCCCTCCCTCCCTCCCTTCCTCGTTTCCTCCCTCCCTCCTTCCCTCTCTCTCTCATTTTGCTGTTTGAGAGAAAATAATGCTGCCTTTTCATCTCCTTTTCTTATAGTCTAGTTAAATTCTCCCTATTCTGGTTTTCAGTTCTGTTCATCTAGAAGAGTTTATGGGAGTGACTTGGAGAGATGAGTGAAGGGTATATTCTCTGATTTAGCTGTCTGTTTTATGTCAATATCAAGCTATTTTTATTACTGTATCTCTATAGTAGAGTTTGATGTCAGGGATGGTGATGCCTCCGGAAGCTCCCAGAGTCCAATTGAAGAGAGGGATGAGCAATAATATGAGCAAAGTGGTCAAGACCATGATGGGGAAAGCCACAGAAACAGCTGATCTGAGCTAGTGGGAGCTCAGTGATTCTGGATTGACAGCAGAGGAACCAGCAAAGGACCAAACTAGTCTTTCTGAATGTAGGTGACAGTTGTTTGGTTGGGACAGTCTGTGGGGCCACTGGCAGTGAGACCAGGAGTTATCCCTAGTACTGGAAGTGGCTTTTTGAAGCCCATTCTCTTTGGAGAGATATCTTTTTCAGTCTAGATATGGGGGGGGG
>NW_026070954.1:0-3094 GCF_014885135.2 Alexandromys fortis
ATGGGCTAGTCCAGGTGCGAGAATTAGCCTGTAAGGGCTAGAGTTCATGGGCCAAGCAGTTCTTAAATGAACACAGTTTGTGTGTTGTTATTTCGGGCATGAGCTAGCCAAGCGGCCGGGGTGTTGGGGACGCAGCCCCGCCGCCCCTATTTCAACATGCACCACCACTGCCCAGCTGTTCTTTGTTTTGTTTTTTTTTTTAAGATAGAATTCTCATGTAGTCCAGGCTGGACTGTGAACTTCTGGTCTTCTTGCCTCTACCTCTGAGTTCTAATGCTAAGAATACAGGCATATAGCACTGTAACCATTTGAGTTCATGCAGTGTGTGGGGGATTGAGCCCAGACATTGCGCATGCTATATCCCCAGACCTAAAATGAATATTCTAAAGATATAAACAGAAAAATAAAAACAAACAAACATGCCGGGCAGTGGTGGCAAACACCTTTAATTCCAGCACTCTAGGAGGCAGAGGCAGGTGGATCTTCATGAATCCAAGGCCAGCCTAGTCTACAGAGTTCCATGATAGTCTCCAAAGCTATGAAGGAACCCTGTCTCGAAAAACAAAAAAACAAAACAAAACAAAAAAACCCAAATAAACAAACACATACAAGGGAGCTGGAATGATGGCTTGAGTTGTTAACAGCACTGACTGCTATTCCAAAGAACTGTGTTTGATCCTCAGTTCCCACAAGGTGGCTCACAATCATCTGTAACTCTACTAATTCCTGGGGATCTGACACCCTCTTCTGGCCTCCATGGGCACCAGGAATGTACGTGGTGTACAGACACGCACGCAGGCAAAACATCCATCCACACGTGTGTGTATCTAAGAAATATTTACAGAGCACAGCTGTTCCCTGTTTCCTGTGAAAATTAGTACCTGAGAAGTTTGCTACATGAGTGCATTCATCCATGACTCCTTTCATGAAGATCAGAGATTCTTTCTGAAGATTGCTTCTTTTCTGTTCTTTGCTGAGCAGGTGAGGTGACTGAGGGTTGTAACTTGCATAACGACTTTTGTTAGTTGAGAGTGTTTGATTCAGGCATTCCATCTTAGCGGTATCTTGCAACAAGTGTCCTTTTGAAGTAGTACTGACAGATGTTTTACCAGAGTTACGGCACTCAACATGCTGTGGGGACACAACTTGGTCTGCTGTATCTAAGTTTAATGTTCTGGAGACCAGATTTAGGTTGGTCAGCTTGTCTGCACTGCTAGGGAAGTGTTTCATGAAGTCATGTCCCATTTTGAAAGAATCTGCCTGAATATATGATAAAAAAGAAAACATTTTATATTAGAACTTTGTGAAACATTTAAAAACAGAAAAGGAAAAAAGAATTAGTAGGTAAAATATATAGCAGGGCATACATCAATGGAATAGTCTCAGAAATTAACAACAAGCTAGAGGTAGTAGCAGACACCTATAATTACAGCACTTAAGAGGCCGAGGCAGGAGAACAGGGTGTTCTAGCTAGCCTGAGCTACCCAGTGAGACCTTGTCACAGATCTCCCCACCTCCACACACACAGAGTAACAGGAGTATTTATTTTTCTTCCTTTTTCTGGCATAGAGTCCCATTACATAGGCTCCCTCCCATTTTTGAACTTCCTGCCTTGGCTTCCCAAGTGCTGAGATTACAGGCACAGGCCACCATCCCTAGCTCTAAAGTCCCTTTCAAGGCACATGGATGAGCAATGAAGACATTATGGCATGTGAATAAACCAGGTACAAAGGGCAAAATGTGTATTCTGCTATATAAGATTTACAGAGTCATATTTGGAGACAAATAAGTTGTGGTTGCTAGAGGCAGCATGAAGGTGGAAATGATAACTGTTGTCTAATGGGTAGAGTTTTAATTTGGGAAGATGAAAAGTTCTTTTTGTTTTTTTCAAGATGGTTCCTCTGTGTAACAGCTCTGGCTGTCCTGAAACTCACTTTGTAGAACAGACTGGTCTTGAACTCACCAAAATCAACCTGTCTCTGCCACCCGAGTGCTGGGTTTAAAGGAATGCGCCACACCACCTGGTACAAGATGAAACGTTTTGAGATGGATGATGGTGATGGCTGCACAACAGTGTGGGCTGCTCACTGTCAAAGTGCTTAAAGTGGCAGTTTTAAAAATGGTAAATAGATTTACCATCATTATTACAGGGCCAATGGAAAAACAGACACCAAAATTTGAAGAGGATAAAGATAAATAGCACATTTATTTTTGAATGTTGCCTGATAAAAAATCAAAGTTGTCAGGATCACAACTTTAATCCCCCCCCCCCCCCCACACACACACTCAGGAGACGGAGGCAGGTGGATCTCTGAACTTCAAGCCAGCTGTGTCTACAGAGTTCCAGGACAGCAGCCAGGCTACAAAGAGAAACCCTGTCTCAAAACAAATCAAACTTACCTGCATCAGATTTTACGGCCCAAAATTTCAAAACAGCTATAATCTGCTTTAACTCCAAACTTTCTAAAAGTTTTATGGGCATACCTGAACTAAAATATACATTTAAGCACAAGAAATAGCTACTTGAAATCCTCCTTTTTGGGATAGATTAACAATTAAAAAATATAAACGAAAAAATGCCGGGCAGTGGTGGCGCATGCCTTTAATCCCAGCACTCAGGAGGCAGAGGCAGGTCTGGTTTACAAGAGCTAGTTCCGGAACAGGCACCAAAGCTACAGAGAAACTTTGTCTCACAAAACAAAAAACAAACAATAACAACAACAACAAAATGCTGCCTATGAAAGCTGTAAAAATTTTGACTTATAAATACAACATAAATCAAAATAACTTTATTATATTTATATATTAAGAGAAAAATAAAAAGAACAGATGACATCCTTGCAAAATCAACTTGCAACTTATATGAGAAGAAGCAAATCAAATCATTTTTTATTTTTGGAGATAAGGCCTGCCTTGCTGGCCTAAAGTTTACTATGTAGACCAGGCTAGTTTCAAATAGAAGATCTGGCTGGCCTCCAACTCAGAGATACAACATACTCATTATGTAGGCCTGCCTCTGCCTCCCAAGTGCAGGAATTAAAGATGTGTGCTAGCATACCTGGCTCACAAAAAAAAAAAAAAAAAAAAAAAAAAA
>NW_026070955.1:0-3091 GCF_014885135.2 Alexandromys fortis
GTCAGCTCGGCGTTGATCTCCTCCTCATCCTCGGCTCTCTCTGTCACCTCTTTGATTTTGGCCTCCAGCTGGATTTTGGTTTTGATCAGCTGGTCACATCTTTCCTCTGCATCAGCCAAGCTGTCTGCTTCCTAAGGGGAGATAATAGACAGTTTTAGGTTTAAGTTCCCTGGACCTTTTAGATTTTATTAATATTTTGAAAGCAAGCAAGAAAAGAGACAGAAATCTTTAATAAATAAATAAATAAATAGTATGTTAGAAGGCATCATCTTTCTTTTAATTAGTTTTCTACCACTGAGCACTTACTATGAACTTGAATATTAACAAAGAAATGTAAGACATAATTCCTGGCCCTGGTGAAACTCTGATACCATTGTTTTGCTATAACATATGTTTAGTGCATAAGCATAAAATTTCAAATTGGCATACTTTGTTTAATGCACATTAAAATAAAAAACTGAGAATCAAGATCTTTTTTAGGAGAACAGTGGCCATCAAAAAATGACTTAGAAGGAAAGAGTGTCCTCCAATGACAATGGAGCTTGTATTTTTTAAAATGGATGGAAGACAAGCCTTCAATCCCAGAACTCAGGCGATAGAGACCAGTGGATCTTTGTGAATTAGAGGCCAGCCTGGTCTACAAAAGCTAGTTCCAGGACAGCCAGGGCTGTTACACAGAGAAACCCTGTCTCAAAAAGCCAAAAATAAATAGACTAAACTGAAATAAAATGGCTGGAAGAACGAAGGAGAATGGGTCATTGGGACAGGTGGTACTTGGAGAAGTATTAACCTTGTTTTTCATAAGAAAAAATAGGATTTGGAATATAAACTCTGTTTCTTAATGGATGTATCTCTAGGCTCTGAAATTCATGCAACAGTTACTAAGTGGTTCGTAGATGGAGTGCTGCTAATATAAATACATACATATGTATACATATATATACACACATATATTACATATATTTAGCACAGTACAGTGGGATGAAGCTTAGGCATCCTCTTCAATAATCTCTATTCTTGATGTTATGATGAATGACTCTTATTTGTCTATACAAACCACAGGAGAGATACAACCTTGATGTTTGTGATTCATTTCTGTTATGTATTCAGAATACATAGACCCAGTGGGACTGATTGTTTTTCTTCTGAATTCAGAAAACTAGAAAGCGACCTTTTCATGTTTCTGTGTTTGATAATGACAGTAGTTTGGACGAAATAGAAATAGATTAGAAGGTAGCTCCTGGTCACACATTATTCTTCAAGTCTCTGGATATTTATTGGGTCATCAGAGGGAGACTATCAACACAATATTTCCTAGCGTGCATAGAAATGAACACTATCTATAGAAAGCCTTGCCAATCTCTAATTCTTTCTGGTAGTCTAAAATTTCTAAAAGAAAATTGTGTAGGAAATATTTAGAACTGTAGGTTTAAAATTTGGACTATTAGTTTGGGGTTGATACATTATTATTGCAAGCTCTTCTCCCTATTCACTAATAATATTCTTTTGACATTTATCAATAGGTAAAATTGTGGGAAAGCAAATATTCCCATCCTCAGTCTGCTAGGAAAATCACTTAAAAGAAATGGAAACTTTTGTTTTTCCTTCTGGGCAACTGAGAATCCTACTGCTCTGATTTGCGGTAATGTTGTGTGTGGAATGTTCTAGAACACTTTAAGGAGTTGTCACTTTAAAAGACCAGCAGCCAGTCACTTCATTGTGTGGAATTCTGGGCATTTTCTTGCTCATCACTGAGCAGAGAATTTAGCATCAGGGCAGGCTTCGAGAGACTCACAGCCTGAACTTGGAGTTGCAGGTCATTTTTCTCTTGCATCAGAGCTACCATCTTCTCTTCCAGTTCTTTCCTTTTGGCCTCTGCCTTGGCAAGGTTTTCTTTAGCTTTTTCAAATTCTTCCTTCATGTTGGCCATCTCCTTCTCTGTCTCCGCACTCTTCAGGAGAGGTTTGATCTTGAAATACAGCTTCATCCAGGGCCAGTGCTTCACATTCATGAAGGCGCGGACATTGTACTGGATGCAGAAGATGGACTCTCTGTGATGGGAACAGAAGCATTCAAAGTTGAATTCTAATGGGAATCAGAACAAAAGGGACTACAACAATGAACTTCATATGTTTTCTGTATACATACCTTCTCTCCACCATCTTCTGGTACTCCACTCTTGCCAAGTACCCTCTGCACATGGCCTGGGTACGGGTGATCAGTTGGGCCAACTTCTCGTCTCTCATCTCCTCTAGGAGCCCCAGAAGACCAGCTTTGAAGAAGACCTGTGTGCAAGCAATGTTGCAGATCAGAAACTTCACACCGAGTTCAAAGGGACAGGAAGACATGAGGCTATATTTAGGGAGGATTACCTTGGTGTGACCAAACTTATACTGAGTGTGGTCAATGTCGATGGAGCCAAGGAGCTTCTCAGAAGCCTTCTTGCTATCGATGAATTGTCCCTCGGGGATGGCACTTGCGTTTAACACCTTGTATCTGTTTAAACCAACCAAATAAATGACATAGTTGTCGACACTAAAGAAAACTCCCTGCCTTAGAAACACCGTTGCTGTTGGGTAGTCTAACAGAAAAATAAAGAAACCATATTGCCCTTAATCTATTCTTTGTATAGTCAAAGAACATCACAGCGTGTCCTTAAGTCACTTGAATGTGTTACTTTCCTATTTGTTAAAAGAAAAAAACAATAGAAAAAACCTTTAAACAATCCACAGTGAAAAAATATCCAACCTCTGCTTGAAGTCTGCATAGAGGATCCTGCTGGGGAAGCCCTTCCTACAGATGCGGATGCCTTCCAGCACACCGTTACACCTCAGCTGGTGCAGGACCAGTTCGTGCTCCATGGCACCTGGAAAAGGCCACATGTATTTCATGATCTAGTCTCTAAAGCAAACATTCTGGGACTTGTCTAGGTAGATACTGGAAGTATCTTACCAGGTGTCTTGGTTTCATTAGGGATGATGCACCGCACAAAGTGAGGGTGGGTGCTCCTCAGGTTGGTCATCAGCTTGTTCAGATTCTCCTGTGGAGTCATAGAATATGTCTTATTTACTATGTGCTGTTTCAGACCCTT
>NW_026070956.1:5506-6977 GCF_014885135.2 Alexandromys fortis
CACCCTCACCCTAACGCTAACCCTAACCCTCACCCTCAACCTAACCCTAACCGTAAACCTAACCCTAACCCTAACCCTAACCTTAACTCTAACCCAAAACCTAACCATAACCCAAACCCTAATTTTAAACCTAACCCTAACACTTAAACTAACCGTAACTCTAACCTTAACCCTAACACTAACACTAACCCTAACCCCAACTCTAACCCTAACCCTAACCCTAAACCTAACCCTCACCCTAACCTTAACTTTAACCCTAACCCGAAACGTAACCCTATGCTAAACCTAACCCTAACCCTAACCCTCATCCTAAACCTAACCTTAACACTAACAGTAACCGTAAACCTAACCCTAACTATAACCCTAACACTCACCCTAAAACTAAACCTAACCCTCATCTTCACCCTAACCCTAACCGTAACATTAACTCTAACCCTAAACCTAACCCTAACCCTAACCCTCATCTACACCCTAACCCTAACCGTAACCCTAACCCTAACCCTAACCCTTACACTAACCTTAACCCTAACCCTAACCCTAAACCTTACCAAACGCTAAACCTAACCCTGACCCTAACTTTAATCATAACCCTTACCCTAAACCTAAACCCTAACCCTAACCCTCACCCTAACCCTAACCCTATCGTTAACCCTAACCCTAAACCAAATCCTAACCCTAACCCTAACCCTAAACCTAACCCTAAACCCTAATTCTAACTCTAAACTTAACCCTAAACCTAACCCTAACACGAACTTTAACACTAACACTAACTTTAACCTAAATCTAATCCTAACCCTAAACCTCACCCTAACCCTAACCCTCACCCTAACCCTAAGCCTAACACTAACCCTAAACCTAACCCTAACTCTAACCCTAAGCCTAACCCTAACCCTAACCCTAACCGTAAATCTAACCCTAACTCTAACCCTAACCAAACCCTAACCCTAACCTAAACATACCCTAAACCAAACCCTAACCCTAACACTAACCATAAACCAAAGCATAACCGTAACCCTAACCCTAAACCTTACCCTAACCCTAACACTAACCCTAACCATAACCCACACCCTCACACTCACCTTAAAAGAGTAACCCTAACCCTAACACTAACCCTAACCCTCACCCTACCCTAACCCTAACCCTAACCCTACCCTAACCCAAAACCTAACCCTAACCCTAACCCTACCCCTAACCTTAACCCTAACCCTATCACTTACCCTAACACTAACCCTAACACTAACAGTAACCCTCACCCTCACCCTAACGCTATCCCTAACCCTCACCCTCAACCTAACCCTAACCGTAAACCTAACCCTAACCCTAACCCTACCTCTAACCTAAACCAAACCCTAACCCTAACCCTAATTTTAAACCTAACCCTAACTCTATCCCTAACCGTAACCCTAAACCTAACCCTCACCCTAACCCTAACCCTAACCCTAACCCTAACACTAACCCTAACCCTAACCCT
>NW_026070957.1:0-3086 GCF_014885135.2 Alexandromys fortis
ATAATATAATTATAAATCATTGGCCTCTTAGCTCAGGATTCTTATTAACTAACTCTTACATCTTACATGAACCCATTGTTCTAGTCTGTGTTAGCCATATAGCTTGGTACCTTTATCAGTGAAACAGTCTCATCTTGCATCCTCTGCATCTGGGTGATGACTGCAGACTGAGCCTTTCTTTCCTCTTCCCAGAATTCTTCTGTTCTCACTGCCCTGCCTACACTTCCTGCCTGGCTGTCCTGCCTATACTTCCTGCCTAGCTACTAGCCAATCCGTGTTTTATTAAAACAATACAAGTGACAGATCTTTACAGGGTACAAGACAATGGTCCCATAGTACTTCTCCCACCCCCACACACTTTTTTCTTTTTAAAACAGAAACTCTGAATCTAATCTCCTTTGTTTAGCTTTCTTCCTGACCATTATCCATAACAATTTGTAACCAACACTCTAAACAAAGACACATCCATAATCCAGTTTTGGGGAATGTGGGTGAGTTTTCCAGGCTACTTCCTGTTGGTTGGGGGCACTGATAATCTTATGGGGACCTAAAGAAAATTTAGGATTATGATCAAGTCATGACTGAAATACTCTGTGAGGCTTGATCATCTCAGCCAGCAGTACTGAACTTTTCTAGATGTGTCAGAGGAAACCCCAACAGAGGTCCTCTGAAATGTTGGATCATCTGGGCCGTCTGCTCCTATTGGAGATTTCCCAGGGGGGGGGGTCTTCCTTGATCAAACCTGACTTTTCTTAACCCAGAATGAATCCACAGGCTCTGCTTTCCTGTGGAAACAAAAGCAAAACCTCTCCTCTAGAGTAACATATCTTTTTGTTTAAAATTTGAAGTCAAGGAAGTTTCAAAATAGATATGTTGGATTGATCCCACAGCATTTACAATCAAATGTCTTTTAGCTGCTGTTGCTCTTACCTCAGTCATCAAACAATTCAAAGACAACACAATAACATACAGTACCCAGATTCTCTGTGTATTTTCTATCTGAAAGTGGCTTTATTTTAAACTTTATTTCTTTTATTTTTATTTTTAATTTTTGGTTTTTGGAGACAGGGTTTCTCTATGCTTCTTTGGTTGTCCTGGAACTCACTCTGTAGACCAGGCTGCCCTTGAACTCACAGAGATACACCTGCTTCTGCCTCCCAAGTGCTGGGATTAAAGGTGTGTGCCACCACGCCCAACTACTCTTTTTTAAAAAAAGACTTTATTCTTTTTCCTTTCTCTCCTAAGCCTACATATATTTTAAAAATATGCTGTAAACCATTTAGAGGTTTTCTTCGCCTGAATCTATCCTTACTGTATATTTCTCATTTCTGACCACATGAGTCATTGCTAAGTGATATGGCTAGGATTAAAGCCCTGGCTTTGACAACTGGTTCCACCCCTTTAGCTTTGTGAGAATCTAGCTTCATGGCAGAGGTACTGGCAGGAGCCATGTTTATTGTCACAACTCTGTGGAGTTTCCAGGTCCCTGTCACCACCAGGAAGCATGCTGTTGGCTTTTCATAAACACCATTTAAGTGTTTTGTAGCAGAGCTGTTTAAAAGGCTGCAAGATTTCTGTAGCTTAAGCTGATTCAGGAAGCCTCTCTTAAATAAGATGCACTTGCCTCTAGCAAACAGAGCCCATCCAAGAAAATGCTGGTACCAAACAGCCATGCTTAACTCTTGTTATTTTTGTGTCTAGAATTCCTTCTCAAACTCGCTCAGGTTTTATGTGGATATAGTTGTCCGTGTTGGTGCCATTTGTTGACAGAGGTTTCCGTCCCGCCTGGTCCTGCAGCTGTTCAGTCCTAAAGAAATACATGGAGGCCTACATTAATTATAAACTGGTTGGCCTATAGCTCATGCTTCTTATTAACTAATTTTTACATCTTACAGTAACGTATAATTCTTGTCTTTGTTAGCCACATGAGGCATTCTCATCTTGATTCCTCTGTGTTGAGGTGACAACTGCAGACTGAGCCTTTCCTCTTGCCAGAATTCTCCTATTCTGGGTGCCCCGCCTTTACTTCCTACCTGGCTACTGGCCAATGAGCATTTTATTAAAACAATATAAATGACAAATCTTTACAGGGTACAAGACCACATCGACACCATTGAGTAGAGCCCAAACTCAGCAAACTCTTTTGTTCCGAGTCCTTTTAGGCTTCCTCTGCTTGTCTAACTTTGGATGATTCTCTGAAGCTTTCCTTCCTGCTTTATCTATGTACTTTGAAAAAAGATACTTTTACTCTTTACAATCAACTTGAATGTCTATTCCCTATTCCCCATGCCCTGCTACCTCCAGACATTAACTTGATTCATCCTTCAGGTCTCAGGACGCCTTTTCTGCCCACATAAAGAGCTTGATCTCTGGTGTACACTGCTATAATTTCCACTCTACTTAGTTATAAATCAAAATTTGATCACATTTTGGTGACACCTGTCCACCATATTCTTAGTGACATTTGCCCACCATCCTCTCCTTAGTGCAAAACTCATTCCTAGTCACATGAGGCTCTTGGGTGGTATTTACCTAGTGATGATGAAGCATTACTTAAAAACTACAAATTTTATTCCATAAGTATAGTGTAGCTTCTAAGGTAATAGGCAGAGGGAAGTCAGGTGCTTTTCTGTCTATTGCTATAGGGACATTAATCTTCTTTCCATCTCCACAAAATTAAAATTAAAAACAACACCTTGACTTGGAGTGTAGTTTAGAGGGTTTGCGTAGGATGTGTAAGGATCTTGAATTGAGCCTTAGAATCACAAAAATGTAAAAATAAATTAAGAGAAAATTAGGTAAAGAATATATTTTACAGTTCCAGCTGAATAACTGGGATACTGCACAAATAAAAACAATCTGGCTCTGAGGATTATAAAGAAGGTAAAAGTGATCAGAGTTGGTATTTTGAATAATTTATAGCATAATTTCTCTGATTTTCCTGAAAGTCCCTTGGATCTCTGTTTCTGTGTACTCAGTCTCTTATAAATGTACACAAGTTTCGCTGTTGTTTTCACACCATTATATGAGAAACATTAAATTTGAAAATTTGAATAAAGGATATATTAGGAGCACGAATTTGTGTT
>NW_026070958.1:0-3089 GCF_014885135.2 Alexandromys fortis
CCTGCAGGAGTGTTTTTTATCTACAGAATTATCACACAGCCTGTAACTACTTATGTCTGCACTATATGGAGAGATCGCTTTGGATAGTTTCCTGTTGTTACTTCCCTTTGCTCTCAGCTTGTGTTTGATCAGCACTAAGAACTACTTTTGTCCCTGCCATGGGCGTAAATGCTCAGAGTTAAAAATCTTTGCAGTCTTCAGCTCTTGCAGTGTAAATACTTTGGCATCAGATATGGCCTTGCCATATCACTTTGATAAATCAGGACCACAGCATTTGAGAAATTTGAGAGGATCCAAGAAAGGTGCCTAACATTTTAACAAAGCTGGGGGGATGCTAGCGACATCCTAGTGTGACTGAATCCGGATAAACCATGGTTTCCCTGTTATCCTAGTACGTGAGCTGGGTCTGCATAGAGAGCTTGATGGTGTGCGAGAAGGTTTCCTCCCTGCCTCGATTGTAGAGCTTCATCCTTTGATTTTTTTTTTTTTTTTTTAAACAGGCAGGCTCTAGCAGCTCTTCACTTGCCAGAGAGGCTGTGCGCATGCCCGGCACTGATCGCCACAGGGTGGGAAGAAAGCTCCTGGTGCGCTTCTCCTCATGGCCGCCAGGGGTCAGCAGCGGCAGTGGGAGACCTGTAAGTTCTTTGGTGCCTGGCAGTCAGGACAGCAGAGGACCCTCGCGGAGCCTAACTTTAGAGAACACGAACCAGGCCCTTCAGAGCGCAGCCGCAGATGCTCTCGAGACTCTCCAAAGGGACTCGTGGGTCGTGGGATAACTGCCGTTCTTCAGAGCTAACGGACTTCTTTCGGCCGGCCGCGGCTGCAGACCCCAGTCAGGGCACAGGCAGGTTGGAGGCACTGGCTACCGGCTGGGCGCTATCGCTGCCTGAGTCTCAGCAGCGGTGTGCAGCACTGGCGCGATCCCGCGTCCACCCCAAGGCTGCGGAGGAAGCAGCCTGAAGACTCCCAAGGTAGCTTAAGCCAGATCTCGGGGCAAGCGTTTGATTCTCTTTTTGCTTCTCTCTCTACTCCTTTGCGGTCTCCCGCCCATCTATTCCCCCAGGTCCTCCGGTCCCTCCAGGGGCTAATGCCTCTGCCTTCTGGGCCAGACAGAGTCAATCTCAGCCTCTCCAAGGAGACTTGCTGGTTTCTCATACATGCTAGCCCATTCCTTTGTTTATCACAGCTTAGATACCCACACCATTTTTCAAGCAGTATAGGAGCTGATTTGGCAAATAATAATAATAATAATAATAATAAGAAGAAGAAGAAGAAGAAGAAGAAGAAGAAGAAAGAAAGAAAGAAGAAATAAGAGAGAAACAAACAAACAAACAAACAAAAAACAAAGAAAGAAAAACATCTGATATCAGGACAAGATCTGGAGCAGTCTATACATTCTTTGTTAGGGCATGGCCATGTTGTTTGGTCATTAAAATGAGTCCTTGTCTTGCTGCATGCCACGGTGTGGTCCTGGATCCTCTGAGGTTAGGATTTTCCTGGGTCAAATGAAATGACTGTGAGGCTCATACGCCCTTGAAGTTAAGCTTGCCCCAGACTCCTTGGTAATCAGGGAGCTGCCACGCTGCCAATAATGTCCCTTTATGGCCTTTCACTTACGTTACTCATCAGACCACCTCCTCCTGAGTTAAAGTGTGTCCTGTCATCCTGCAGCTGTGTCTATGACCTGTGTCACACTTGAGATTACATTACTGTTCTTGATCTGTGGCAGTCCAGAAAATACCTAGGCCTAGGGTGTTCCTAGGTGCACCCTACACATCCTGATTCCAAGGTATTCAATATCCAGTTGTGACCCAGGGAACATGAAGACTGTGATGTGTTCTTGACTCCCCTGATTGGAGAATGTTGATCATGTAGGATGAAATGTATATGTAACCCCCAATATATTATTGTGAAGATAATATATTGGATTTTTTATATCTATTGAGCTCTATATTTTTCTCTGCTCTCATCCCTGCCTCTCCCCTCCCACCTCCTTCAGACCTCACCAAGATCCCAATGCTCCCAATTTACTCAGGAGATCTTGTCCTTTTCTACTTTCTACTTCCCATGTAGATTAGATCTATGTAAGTCTCTCTTAGTGTCTTCATTGTCGTCTAACTTCTCTGGGATTGTGGTTTGTAGGCTGGCTTTCTTTCTTCTTATGTTTAAAAACCACCTATGAGTGAGTGCATGTGATAATTGTCTTTCTGTGTCTGGGTTACCTCACTCAAACTAATGTTTTCTAGTTTCATCCATTTTCCTACAAAATTCAAGATGTCATTATATTTTTCTGCTGTGTAGTACTCCATTTTGTAAATGTACCACATTTTCCTTATCCATTCTTCGCTCGGGGGCATTTAGGTTGTTTCCAAGTTCTGGCTATGACAAACAAAGCTGCTATGAACATAGCTGAGCACAAGTCCTTATGGCACAATTGAACACCCTTTGGATATATACCCAAAAGTGGTATTGCTGGGTCTTGAGGAAGGTTGTTTCCTAATTTTCTGAGAAATTGCCACACTGACATCCAAAGGGGTTGTACCAACTTGCATTCCCACCAGCAATGCAGAAGTGTTCCCTTTTCCCCACAACCTCTTCAGCATAAGTTGTCATTAGTGTTTCTGATCTTGGCCATTCTTACAGATGTAAGATGGAATCTCAGAGTTGCTTTGATTTGCATTTCTCTGATGACTAAGGATGTTGAACATTTCCTTAAATGTCTTTTGGCCATTTTAGATTCCTCTGTTGAGTGTTCTCTGTTTAGGTCTGTGCTCCATTTTTTAAATTGGATTATGTGATCTTTTGGTGTCCAATTTCTTGAGTTCTTTGTATATTTTAGAGATCAGCCCTCTGTCTGATGTGGGGTTAGTGAAGATCTTTTCCCATTCTATAGGCTGTCGTTTTGTCTTATTGACTCTTTCCTTTGCTTTACAGAAGCATTTCAGTTTCAGGAGGTCCCATTTATTAATTGTTTCTCTCATTGTCATCAGTGCTGCTGGGGTTATTTTGATCTAGTCTATTTGGTGTTCTGTAAGCTTCTTGTATCTTCATAGGCATATCTTTCTTTGCGCGCCCACAGCGCATGCGCG
>NW_026070959.1:0-3042 GCF_014885135.2 Alexandromys fortis
GAGAGAGAGAGAGAGAGAGAGAGAGAGAGAGGGGGGGGGGGGGAGAGGCACTCTAACTGGGAATGACCATAGGTTTTTGAAACCTCACAGCACACCCTCAATGATGTAACTCCTTCCACTAGGAACAAAGATTTCAAATGTGATCCTATAAGGGCAGTCTCATTTCAATCACCACATTGAGGAACTTGAAAGAGGGTTTATTACATTAATTTATTTATTAATTTTATTTATTGTGCATGTGTGCACATGCCTATTTATATTATATTTATTTTTATGTGTACTGGCTATTATGTCAACTTAATATGTTAGAGTCATTAGAGAGTAGGGAGCCTCAATTAAGAAAATGCCTCTAAACACAAACTGAGGGAAGTCTTGAAATGGAAAATCTGGTGGATAAAGGAACAGGAACTACAGATGCAAGCAGAACCAACAGAATGCAAGAGATGGAAGAGAGAATCTCAGACATTGAAGATACGATAGAAAAAACAGATTCATTGGTCAAGGAAAATGTTAAAAACAACAAATTCTTAACACAAAACATCCAGGAAATCTTGGGTACCATAAAAATAAAAACCTAAGAATAATAGGGATAGAAGAAGAAGAATTCCAGCTCAGAGGCACAGAAAATATATTGAGTAAAATCATAGAAGAAAATTTTTCTGATCTAAAGGATATGCCTATGAAGGTATAAGAAGCTTACAGAACACCAAATAGATGACCAAAAAAAAGTCCTCTCTCCATACACTAAAACACTGTAAACATACAGAATAAAAAGAAAAAGGCTAAGTAACATATAAAGGCAGACCTATCAGAATTATACCCGACTTCTCAATGAAAACTCTGAAAGCCAGAAGGTCCTGAACAGGCAGAAAGTTCTGCAGACCCTAAGAGACCATGGATGCCAACCCAGACTACTATACCCAGCAAAGCTCTTTTCCATCAATCACCAAGATGGAAAAAACAAGATATTCCATGACAAAAATCAGATTTAAATAATACTTATCTACAAATCCAGACCTACAGAAAGTGCTAGAAGAAAAACTCCAACCCAAGGAAGTTAGCTGTACTTGTGAAAACACAGGCAAACCCTGAAGAAAGGAAACACACACACACACACTATCATCACCACCACCAAAACCAAAAGTAACAGGAATTAACAATCACTGGTCATTAATATCTCTTACTATCAATGGACTCAATTCACCTCTAAAAGAACACAGGCTAACAGAATGGGTACAAAAACAGAATCCATCCTTCCACATATAAGAAACACACCTCAACCTCAAAGACAGACATTACCTCAGAGTAAAAGGCTGGGAAAATGGACCTAAGAAACTAGATGGTGTAGCTATCCTAATATCTAACAAAGTAGACTTCAAACTAAAATTAATCAAAAGAGATTAGAGAAAGACATTTTATATTCATCACAGGAAAAATCCTTAAAGTCTCAATTCTGAACATCGATGCACCAAATACAAGGGCACCCACATTTAGAAATATTACTAAAGCTTAAATCACACATCAAAACCTACACACTAGTAGTGAGAGACTTCAACACCCTACTCCTACCAATGTGTCAGCCACACAGAAACTTAACAGAGAAATAAGGAAATTTGTTGGGCAGTGGTGGCACATGCCTTTAATCCCAACATTCAGGAGGCAGAGGCAGGTGGATCCCTGTGAATTCAATGCCAGCCTGAGCTGCAGAGCAAGTACCAGGACAGGTTCCAAAGCTACAAAGAAAACCCTATCTCAAACAAAACAAAACAAACAAACAAACAAAAAAGGTGGAGGGGGGTGGGGGAACTAACAGATGTTATGACTTAAATGGACTTAATAGTTATCTATAGACCATTCTACCCAAACATAAAAGATTATACTTTCTTCTCAGCTTCTCAGCACCTCATGGACCTTCTCTAAAATTGACCACATACACGGTAACAAAGCAAACCTCAACAGATTAAAAAAAAACTGGAATAACCCCTGTATCTTATCAGATCATCATGGCTTAAAGTTAGAATTCAACAACAACACTAATTGCAGAAAGTCAACAAACTCATGGAAATTGAACAATGCTCGACTGAATCATTACTGGGTCAAAGAAGAAACAAAGACTTCTAGAATTCAATGAAAATGAAAGTACAACATACCCAAACTTATTGGATACCGTGAAAGCAGTGCTAAGAGGAAAGTTGATAGCACTAAATGCCTACATAAAGAACCTGGAGAAAGCTCACATTAGCAACTTAGCAGCACACCTGGAAGCTCTAGAACAAAGAGAAGCAAACTCACCCAAGAGCTGTAGGGACCAGGAAATAATCAAATTGAGGGCTGAAATCAGTAACATAGAAACAAAAAGAACAATACAAAGAATCATTTCTTTGAGAAAATCAGAAAGATAGACAAACCCTTATCCAAACTAACCAAAAGGCAGAAAGAGAATATCCAAATTAGTAAAATCAGAAATGAAAAGGCGATATAACAACAGACACTGAGGAAATCCAGAGAATCATTAGGTCATGCTTCAAAAACCTGTACTCCACAAAATTGGAAAATGTAAAAATAAAATAAAAAGAACAATTTTCTGGATAGGTATCACATACCAAAATTAATCAAGACCAGATAATCAATTTAAATAGACCTATAGCTCCTAAGGAAATAGAAGTTTCCCAACCAAAAAAAGCTCAGAGCCAGATAGTTTCAGCACAGAATTCTACCAGAATTTCAAAGAAAGTCTAATACCAATACTCCTCAAATTGTTCCACAGAATAGAAACAGAAGGAACATTGTCAAACTCTTTTTATGAGGCAACAGTTACCCTGATATCAAAACCACACAAAGACACAATTAAGGAAGAATTACAGACCAATCTTCCTCATGAACATTGATTTAAAAATACTGGCAAACAGAATCCAAGAACACATAAAAAAAATCATCCACCGGGCTGGAGAGATGGCTCAGTGATTAAGAGCATTGTCTGCTCTTCCAAAGGTCCTGAGTTCAATTCCCAGCAACCACATGGTGGCTCACAACCATCTGTAA
>NW_026070960.1:0-3096 GCF_014885135.2 Alexandromys fortis
AAAAAAAAAAAAAAAAAAAAAAAAAAAAAGATCCTGACAGTATACTCCTTTAATCCTAGCACTTGGAAGGCTGAGGCAGGTGAATCTCTATGAGTCCCAGGACGGCCAGAGTTATACAGTGAGACCCTGGCTCAAAAAAAGAAAGAAGAAAAAGAAAACCAACTAAAAATAAAATAAAATTAACATCCCAAACAACATACACTAAATTATTGGACCATTTTCAGGTTATCACTTCAGTCACTATTCAAACCCAGCCTTCCTTGCATCCAGACACAAGGGGGGACAGAAGGAACCATGTGTTTTACTTATTTTTAAGTGTTGTTTTCAAATATTTGGCTTTGACTCAAACAACAAAAGGCATAAAAAGCCAAATATAGTGGATCATGTCTTTAATCCCAGCACTCAAGTGGCAGATGCAAGCAGATCTCTCTCAAACAAGGCCAACATAGTCATCGAGTGTTTCACGCCAGGCAAAGCGACAGTGAGAACTTGTCTCAAAAAAAAAAAGTTAAAAAGGCAATAAGAGGGTTCAGCAGGGAAAGACTCTTGCCATTCAATTCACAGAAAACATATAAAGGTACAAGGACAGAGCAAACTCAATAAAGTTGTTCTCTAACCTCCACATATACCCTGTAGCAGCATAACAGACATAATTATAACAAAATTCTTTGTGTGAAAAGAAATAATATTTTAAGCTTGTTTTGAACCTCCCCTGTGTTCCCCCGCCCCTAAAAAGGCCAGAAACAACAGTAAGTACTACAGCGCAAGCATTAGGAGGTGGAGATGAGAAGATCCCAAGCTCACTGGCCAAGTAACAAAGCCTATATGGTAAGCTCCAGGTTCAGTGAGATCCTGTCTTAAAAAATATGGTGGACAGTGATTGAGGAGGACACTCAACATTGACCTCTGGCCTCCATATGTATATATATGTATACCTACCTATATATACAGATGCACCACACACACACACACACACACACACACACACAAGAAGCTAGGTGGTGATACACAACTTTAATCCCAGCACTTGGGAAGCAGAGGCAGGTGGATCTCTGATTTTGAGGTCAGCCTGATCTACACAATGAGTTCTAGGACAGTCAGAGGTATAGAAACCCCGTCTCAAAAAAACAAACAAATAAATATATAAATACAAAGAAACAGGCTGGTGAGACACCTCAAAAGGTAAAGACACTTACAAGCCAAGTCTGTCAACCTGAGTTTGATCCTCAGAACCCATACAGCAGAAGGAAAACTGTCTCCTCCATGTAAGCTATGTGTACACACAGACACTCAGAAATAAGAAACATTAAAAAATAAAAATTTAGGTGAGGTGTAACCATACACACCTTTAATCGCAGCACTCAGGAGGCAGAGACAGGCATGGATCTCTGTGAGTTCAATGTCAGCCTGGTCTACAAGAGCTAGTTCCGGGACAGGCCCCAAAGCTACAGAGAAACCCTGTCTCAAAAAATTGTTAAGGGGCCGGAGGGATGGCTCAGAGGTTAAGAGCACTGACTGCTATTCCGGAGGTCCTGAGTTCGATTCCCAGCAACCACATGGTGGCTCACAACCATCTGTGATGAGATCTGGTGCCCTCTTCTGGCCTGAGGGCATACATGGAGGCTGAACACTGTGTACATAATAAATAAATAAATCTTTAAAAAAAATTGTTAAGAAGCAGAAACAACAACAATAATAATAATAAAACGTGACTTGACTCACCACTGGTGGTAGCAGCATACGCCTTTAATCCCAGCACTTGGGAGGCAGAGAAAAGGTGGATCTCTGTGAGTTACAGGACAGCCTGGTCTACAGAGTGAGTTCCAGGATGGCCAGAGACACACAGAGAAACCATGCTTCAAAAAACAAAGAGCTAAAGAGATTGTTCAGTGGTTAAGACCACTGGCTGCTCTTCCAGAGGATCCACATGACAGCTCACAACTCTAACTCCAGTTCCAGAAGATCTGACACCCTCACATAGACATACTTACAGGCAAAATACCAATATACATAAAATACTAATAAATAAATAAATAAAAATGTAACTCCTATCTGAAAATACAGAAAAAAAGCACAATTTCTGTCAAATTAAATATATTTTGAAATGTTCTTAAGTATAAAACTGGGAAGGAAAAAAATTCTTTATGGTGTATATGTATGCCTATAATCTCAGCACTTGAGAGGCTGAGTCATTTGAGTTCTAGGCCAGTCTAGGCTATACAGCAAATTTATTTATTTATTTATTTATTTATTTATTTATTTATTTATTTATTTATTTATTTATTTTGGTTTTTTCGAGACAAGGTTTCTCTGTAGCTTTAGTGCCTGTCCTGGAACTAGCTCTTGTAGACCAGGCTGGCCTCGAACTCACAGAGATCCGCCTGCCTCTGCCTCCCGAGTACTGAGATTAAAGGTATACGCCACCACTGCCTGGCCATACAGCAAGGTTCTATCTCAAAACAACAAAGTTTAGACTTAGCACGTTTTACGATGATCAAACGATTGGTAGGGAACATAAAAAAAAACAAGACAGCTACGTAACTACATTTTTCCAAGTAGTTAATAGATAATAATTCATACACACTAAAGGACACTGACTTTTGGTCTGTATTTTTGTCATGCCAAAGGACTCTGATCTAACAGTAGAAGTTATAGTATTATAATACCCCAAATTTACCAATAATAGAGGTAAAACATTAAACACTACACACATTTTTAAAAAGTAGGCCTCAGTATATTTAATATCTTAATGCCAAAGAAATAGCAACATGAAATCTAATATACTAATCATAGAAGTCAGCAAGTCCTAGCACAAAACAATTGTTAAGAAGCGGAAACACAGGGGCTGGAGAGATGGCTCAGCAGTTAAGAGCACTTCCAAAGAACCTGGGTTCAATTCCCAGTACCCACATGGCAGTTCACCATTGTCTGTAACTCTGGCCCCAGGAGTTCTGAGACTTCACACAGATACACATGCAAGCAAAACAACAATGCACATAAATGGGGCTGGAGAGATGGCTCAGTGGTTAAGAGCATTGCCTGCTCTTCCAAAGGTCCTGAGTTCAATTCCTGGCAACCACATGGTGGCTCACAACC
>NW_026070961.1:0-3026 GCF_014885135.2 Alexandromys fortis
AAAAAAAAAAAAAAAAACTTTAACTGCTCACCATTTGTAAGACAGAGTCGAAACTCACAAGCCAGCATCATTTTGTATCCACATCACCCTGAACTCTGAGGTTTCAGGAAGACCGGCAACACCAAAAATAGTTCCCAGCTTTCAACTGCTGCCCCTCATAGCCAGTGACTCTACCAACTATTAAGTAAAACCATGGGCAAAGAGAGGGATGCAGAAATGTGGTAGATTCAATGGGAACTTGAGCATCTCAGGACAAAGCAATCACTACAACCCTTCTCCCTCACTTGAAAAGCCATGTTTCATGAATAAACATATTCTCTTCCTTAAAACTACCAGTAAAGAGTCAACCATCTAGAGAAAATTATTAGATGAACAGAAGAGGAGAGAAGGGAAACTGTGACCAGTGTGTAAAATAAATGAAAACAATTTAATAAAACAAACAAACAAAAAAGGCAGAAGCAGGGGATTGCTGCAAACGTGAGACCACCATAGTTCTAAATAGTAAATTTTAGGCCAGCCAGGTTACACGGTGAAGACCATGTCTACACAACAAACAAACGAATAAGTAAATGGAATTTTACTTTTATTCTCTTAATAAAAAGAAACAGATTGGTTAATTCCCCTATTTGTGAGGAGTCGTGACTCTGTCTGGATTGGGAGTTATTATAGACATTTCCTCGTCTTGTTCATATCTATCCTTTGGTCATTTACATTCTCAGAAGCAGATGCAAGTGAGTTGAAACTCCAGCCAGTTCTTGATCTCCCCACTAAAGGAAAGACTGGGGTAGATGGTGACGCTCTCTGGTCCCCTCCCCAGTAGATCCTATATTATATCCTGGGGACATAAATATTGTCTTCCCAGAAGGTAGAGAACGCTGTAGAATTCTCCCTGCAGACGTGTTTTTCACCCCTCTCTACCCCCAAGAGCCCTTCCAGCTAAGGTCTGGACTCCTGGCACAGCTCAGTGCGGCCACTGAGAGAGCCGTCTTTGTTCTCCTACCTCAGAAATACAGATTTTCCGCTCTATCTTGGAAAACTGAAAGGAAGGAAGAGCAGCATTGGAGTCTGCCAGCGTGATGACGGAAGTGGGGCCAAAAGCGGCATTGGAAAGGAGATTCCGGGAGCCAGAGCTAATCCACCAAAATCAAGTGGGCCTTTGGGATGACTGAATGTCCACTTCCTTTTCCCCAACCACCAGGAGCTGTCCTTCTCTGGGGAGAGTGGCTTTCAGCTCAAGGACTGTGGACCTGTGCAGTCTTTGCTGCTTTGTGCAGAGTGAGAATGATGTGGGAAAGACATATTAGTCTCTTTCCCATGACAGCAAGAGCCCAGGGTTGTTTCTGTCCCTAGAGAGTACGAGCCGAGCAGCTAGGCATAGTGTGCCTCTGCCTGAGAATGCCTATGCGTGGATTGCCAGGCCAACACCTCTACAGAACCTGGCTGAAACTGGGTGAGAGGTGGGGGCTTTGGGAGAGTTGATGGGGTTAAATCTAGGGAAGATAGAAAACCACCAGCTGAATCCAGCTTGAGTCTGTCCTACAAAGACACTCATCAGTTTTTCCTTGCACACTCAAACATAGCTCCCTGGGGGAGGTAACAACAGGAAAGAAGGAGCAGACTGTTCCTTTGCATGGTGACAACTAGCTATACGAAATAACAGCGGGATCTGCATTGTGGGACCTGTTAAGAAGACACACGTCCTCTACCCCATAGTTTTACGGTCACCCCGACCGACAGATGCTCTGATGTGCGTAGGCACAGTGTAGGCCTAACCCTGGGGCCTTGGGAAGATCAGAAGCAGGAGGCAGTCAGCCCCTGGAGCATGATCCTGGGTACTGAGATTCCCGGGGGCATCTCCTGCGTCCCTCCAGTGTTCTTCACCGTCAATTCCCTTCTATTCTTCTTTGCTTATCCTTACAACTTTTTTCTTTCTTCCTTTGTTCCCTCACTCCTTTCTTCCCTCCCTCCTCATCTTTGTTTCTGTCTTGTCTTCCCCTTTCCTCAGTACTCGCCTCCTCCTCCCCAGCTGTCATTCTATGAACAATGGTAGGAGATGCACGGTTCAAAAGCCAGGCACACAATGAACAAGACAAAGCGCTGTTCTTCACAGACAGAGGAAGGAACCCATGGCAAGATACTGAGACACGCCACCCAGGTACGCACAGGGTCCCGGTCTAGCTAGAGAGGGCTTCAGAAAGTAATCCAGTCTTGTTGACTCAACAAAGATCTCCCAAGTAGTGGTAGTTGGGGATGCATGGAAGTTTCGAGACAAGAAAGCTGAAAAGCCTTCTCCCATGAAAAACCCTAATGGCAAAGACCTAGAGGTGGAACGTGAGGTTTTTGCTTGATTGTGTAGATGTAAGGTGAGAGCTGGGACCACATTGTTTTACAGGGTTTGTGTAAGGACAGATGTTGGCTTGTCTCTTACAGGCCATGAAGAGATGCTTCAGTGGTTAAATGTTTTTTTTGTCATCCAGAGGACCTTCCCTTGAAGAAGGGGAAGGGTGTGATTCTCTTATTTGCTCCTTTCGTTCAGCTAGATCACTTTCTTCCAGTGTCTTAGTCCATTCCAAGTGGCTATAACAGAACACCTGAGACTGGTAACATATAAGCAACAGGATTCTATTTGGTTCACAGTTAGAGAGCCTAGTAAGATCAGGAATGTAATGCCAGTATTTGGTGGGGTCTCCTGTTGCAATCATCTTAGTTGGGTGATGGGAGGTGAAAAGGTGAGTGTGTAAGACAGATGAGAATTGACCTCTTTCCCTTTATAATGAACCCACTCCCAAGATGGCCTTAATTTGCTCTTGAAGATGGTACCCAATATCTAACACTCTCAGTACTGTTGCTTGGGGAATGGGGTCACTAACAGATGAGAGTCTGAGGGATGCCTTCAAGCTGAAGCACCCTAGCTTCTCTTTTTCTCCTCTATTTCTCTTCTGGCCCTCCTCTGCTATCACTCCTAGTAGTGCCTCCACAAGCCATATTTATTCCAGAGTCAGAGGAGGGAGCCACATATGTGCACA
>NW_026070962.1:0-3091 GCF_014885135.2 Alexandromys fortis
AGCAGAGTCTGACCTCACTTCCTCTTCCGCCCAGAATTCTATTCTGTTTACTCCTCCCATCTATGTTCCAAGCTGAGGCCAAGCAGTTGGTTTATTATAACTTAACCAATGAAATCAACAGATTGATATATGACACTCCCACATCATGTCACTGTAGGACAAATTTGACTCTGTCATTGGTGTGAACTGACTCTGCAGAACACTTTTGACTCTGTCATTAGTATGAACTGTCACTGTAGGACAAATTTGACTCTGTCATTGGTATGAACTGACTCTTCAGAACATATCTGACTCTGTCATTAGTGTGAACTGACACTGCAGAACACATTTGACTCTGTCATTAGTGTGAGTTGGCACTGCAGGACACATTTGACTCTGTCATTAGTGTGAACTGACACCACAGAACACATTTGACTTTCATTGGTGTGACCTAACATTGTAGGACACATTTGACTGTCATTAGTGTGAACTGACACTGTAGGACACATTTGACTTTGTTATTAGTGTGAACTGACACTGTAGGACACATTGGACTCTGTTAGTAGTGTGAACTGACACGGTAGGACACACTTCACTCTACCATTATTAGAGCTGTACCTCGTAGGAAGTCCTAAACTTTTGACCAAAGCTGAATATTGCCTGTGACTGCAAGTATAATTGCCATTTGGTGGCATACTGTGGTGTGTGGATACGTTTTGACTTTTAAGTATTGTTTTACAGGAATGGACTGTGTTTTGTGTCCATTTCCTTTTCCCGGAGCTCAAGGGGGTGGGTCCAGAGTTGCTTTATTTACTCTATGGAAGCAAATGAAGTGGCTGTGCTTGTCTCTCTCCTCAAACTCACGGATTCAGTGTGCCCATAAAGCAGGAGTGAGAGGAAGTGGAGTAACAGCTTCTCCCTGCCAAAGTCACAGTGTGGAGGTTTGCTCCATTTGGATGGCAAGAAGGACATAAAAATCACGTCATAAAAATGTCATGTTATGTGGATGGATAGAAAAGAAAGTAGAATGATTTATGATATTTGAGCTTTATTTATTCTGCACACCATAGTCCAAAAACAGTTCCACTCAGCCTTCATAAGTGAATATTTCTTTGGAATATCATTGTATTTTATGAATAGAAGTGTTTATTAAATAGAAAGAAGTTTATACTGATGCCTACACAGTTTGTTTAAGGGCTAATAGATTCAGAACCCCGGTCTCCAACTCTAGTAAATTCTCTTGACATTAAACAAGGTACCTGACATTGCTGTGTCATTAGGATTCTATTACCAAAATTTAATTTAAAAGAAAATGAAAATGAACACTGATGAAAACCATAAATACATTGAATATTTTGAGATCAAGTGAATAATATTTGACTCATTAGTAAGCAGGCTTGCAGTCAGTTGAATTTTAAAAGTTATAATTGTGGCAATAATGACCTTTTCCATTAGATGAATAGAGGAACATTATTCCCTGGGTAATAGTTTAATTTTTTGTTTGTGCTTTTGTTCTGTCTGGAAGATGATTCAGTAATTCGTAGGACATTTAGCCTGTGTAAGAATAAGAAACGAGCTAATTAACTTTAGATTTCTTTGTTAGACGTGGTTAGCAGCAGATCTGCCACTAGAACTCTTATTAGACAAGGTAACATGGTGGAAAGAAATGGCCAGGAATCCTCTATTAATTCTAATCAGAGTTTCTATAGCACCGATTTCCCCTATGCATGTTCATTGGTTTTCAAGGTACATAGTTCGTTGCTCTAGTTTTGAAATAATTCCTGAAGGTGGAGTTAGTTTTGTTTGGTTTAAATCGCTTGAAGAGAGATGCATTCAGGGAATCTTTAATCAATTTTCATTATGTCTCAGGTGCTGAATGAAATCAGAGTTCTAGACTTGTAAGGGAGCATGTGCAAAATAATAGTGATTTTTATTGAAAAATAATTTTATATTCTCTTTTCCAAATATGAATTGGCATTCATATTCTTGATGACTATCAACTAACTATTTTATTTAAATCCATGAGCTAGAGCCTGGATTTTTGTAGAAAAGAGAGGACTTCTCTTAGATTGTATTCTCTTAGGAAGTGGGATCTCAGTGGAGGTCATACTGTGTGTACAATTGTGGTTGCAAGAAATTACATCACCCAGTGACGCTATAGCCCACTTAGCTGATGTAAGTACCCTCTGATGTTCACATTGCTAAGTAGCCTAACAACACATTTCTCATTGTTAAGTGGTGATGCTTGCCTACAGCTGTCTCATCCAAATTTGTTCCTGTGGTCCTATTAATCCTTCATTCAAGAACTTTTAAAAACAGTTATCACATAAAAACCATTTATCACTAAGTAATACTTTGAAAGTAACACCATGCTCTGGCTTCACTAGCAACATGCTGAATATTTTGCTCATAGTCACTTTCATCAGTTTCCCTTGGAGGAAAAAGTCAAATAGAAATAGAAAATAAAAATATAATAGGATAATTGCTAGCCTTTATAGATAACTTCATATTTGAAAGTATTGTAAGCATAAGAGGTAACACCTACACTTAACATTCATCACATCCATGAGGAAATTGAAGTTCAGTGAGGTGTGTTGGCAAGTGTATGGCTGAGCTTGGGATCTTGGTGCCTCTTCTCCACTGGTGAGTTGAGACTAACTAGAAGGGGGTTTTAGGAGGACATAGGAAGAAAGGTGTCCAGACACATTGACTAGGAAGAAACTCCACAGATTTCACAAAAGATGTGATGTTGGTTGTGCTTTATTGAACTTGCACATTAGTAGTGAGTAGGGAAAGCGAAATGCCAAAGGATTAGGAAACAAAAACTTTTACTAGCCGGGGCAGTGGTGGCGCACGCCATTAATCCCAGCACTCGGGAGGCAGAGGCAGGCGGATCTCTGGGAGTTCGAGGCCAGCCTGGTCTACAAGAGCTAGTTCCGGGACGGGCACCAAAGCTACAGAGAAACCCTGTCTCGAAAAACAAAAACAAAAACAAAAAAAAATTAAAAAAGAAAATGGAGCCAGGGCTTTCCTTTGGGAAGGCCCCTTTCTTGACCCTTGGCATTTCCTAAGACTAAAAGGACACTTTCCACGTCCCCCTCCCTGGCCATCC
>NW_026070963.1:0-3094 GCF_014885135.2 Alexandromys fortis
AAAAAAAAAAAAAAAAAAAAAAAAAAAAGAACCTAGACCTCCAGCTAGTTCAGGAATCTGATAGGTGAGAATAAAGACATTTCAGGAATGGGCTTTGTGCCTGGGCTCTGGTTCTGCTGCACAGCCCGAAGGGCTGGAACCCAAGACAACGCCACCATCTCATGGCCCCTGCCCTGCCCTGCCCTGTCCCAGCAGGGCTTTGGGAGGGGTCTGTCTCAAGCCCTAGATGTCGTACCAGGGAAGGGAGAGACCCTGCAGGTTACACACGAAGTTACATTTGTTTGCGCGTGTGCACGTGCACGTATGTGTGCACCTGCAGGTGCTTCACGTTTCTGAAGTCTCGTAGACACAGCACATCCACAGTTTGTGCAGCTGGACCCAGGAGCGGCACGTTCAGCTTCTGGAACACCCATCATTGCTGCTTCTAGTTTTTATAGTCCCTGGTGCGGCTGTGGGAGGCCCCTCCTCTGGGCCAGTTTACACTTCAGGACAATAAATTGATCTAGTTTGGGGGGTGCAGTGTGACACGTCTCCTTTTGAGATTTGGACAAAAGTCGCTCCAATGGGGATCACGTGGAGAAGGTGGGACTTCTGGTTTGGGGAAGGAAGCACCTTTGGTGCCTCGCATGTAGCAAGGCCCAGCCTAGTTCCTCCTCTCCCTCGTCCTAAGAGGGTCCTTGCTTTCTCCCCCTGGAGTCAGACCTGAGCAGGTTGCCTTGCAGATATGAGCATGAGCTTCTCTGGGGTACATACAGGCTGGAGGTCCTGGCTCAGCTGCTTGTGTCAGACGATCCCTCGTGTCCTGGTTTTGCTGTACCACGCAGGTCCCAGGATAGAGTGAATGGAGGGTGCTCCACATTCTGGGGGTGGCTCTTGGAGACTGGCCATGGATTTGGGGAGAGAGGGGTAACAGGTGGAAGAAGAGCCCCATTCGGCTTCCTGGGGCCTGCCCTGGTCTCTGCATCCCAGAGCCCATGCACCACAGCCTCAGCTGGGCCTGCAGCGGCTGTCCTATACAGGAACCAACATATGCTCATTTTCCCAGCTGTCCAGACACCTAGTGCCAGTGTCTGCAAGTACCAGGGAGGGCTCTATTCTCTGGGAGGTGGGGGCTTGATCCAGGTAAAAGAGAGGGATGGGGACGCTAGAGAACGGGAGAAACAGCCACAGAGAGAGGGTGTCTGGGGAAGAGATAGAGTGGTTGGCCTCAGGGGGTAATAAAAACACCCGTCTCTCAATGTGGGGTCTATTCATATCTGCAGTATCCCAGCCTTTCTTATTTATATGGAAATCAGAGGGGAGCGTGTATTAGCTCCCAGACTTACTGCTGGGGCCTCATAGTAAGTTCATTTCGATTCAGACAGTGCCAAGAATGGGAAGTGACTGGGGGAAGATGTGTCAGCTTGCTTTGCTGATAGTCCTGGGGCCAGTGGTGGCATCTGAGAGTGTGTCACTTGGGGAGGGACTGCTTCCTGGCCCACTCCCCTCTTGGGCACCGATGTCTGGCTTTAGCCTTAAGGTATCTCTTCAGCAAAAACACAAGCTTCTCAGGCAGGGTAAAGCCATACCTTAGGGCTTTTGCAAGAAGAGAGGGCAACTCCTGAGCCCTGGGAACAGGGGAACAATCTTACTGTTTTGGTTTAAGAACAGGAGAATGCCACAAGAGCCATCCAAACTGGGTCTGTCTCCTCAGCCAAAGCCATCATGAAACTTGGGCAGTGGCCTCTTATGTGTCCCTACATCCTCTGGTTTTGGGGTCACACCTCCTGCTGACCCCTTATTAATTCCTGCAGTGAGGCGTAGACTCTGACCCCCAAATGCCTTCAGGGATTCTTGTGTGGGGGTGACCTACATTTCCCTGCTCATCTCTTCCTCTTGATTTCTTGCTTCCAGCAAAGGAACCAGCTCATGTCTCCTCTCCTCACTCCTCCAGTTTTCTGATCCTGTCTTGCTGGGAAGGGCACCCCGTTCCACCCTGTTCTTCTTAAGTCCCTTGTCCAAAAACCTGTGTGTGTAGCCTGGCACATGGGGGCAAGGAGGGTAGGTGCTGTGGGCCAGGGGCTTCAAACCACTGCCATGCACAGCAGACAGATTGAGACTCCTCCAATGGTGGCAGGGAGGTACCCCTGCACTCCCCACCCCACACACACACACACACACACACACACACACACACACACCATGATTTTCCCTGCCGCGGGTTTTCCCTGTGTCCTTCTTCAGCCCTCGACCCTGTCTCTAGACCCCCTTTCTCCAGTCTTCCAGGCTGTTCCGGGAGACTGTCTTCCTCTGTGAGTGCACAGTCATTTATCTCTGTCTGCTCAGAGTCCCTGCTGTGCCCAGGCCCACCTAGGGGCCTGGAGGAACAATGTGAAATACTCTTTGAGCGGTTCCAATGCCAGCTTTTATGGGATGCATTCCATCCCCCATCTCTCCCTTCCCTTTCTATTTCCTCTCTCTTCCTCCTCCCCGCTTCCTTTCCTGGGACCCTGATTTCTGTCAGTACCAAGGAGGAGACAAGAGGCTAGAACTACAAAACTCAACAACTTCAGATCCCCCCTCCCATTTTACCCAAGAGGAAACTGAGGCCAAGAGAAGGAAGTGACCTGTTCCCGTTGGGTCAGTGCCAGAGTAGGGTTGGAGCCAAGGCTTTGATTCTTCCTGCAGCCTGTCCCAGGCCCCCGTGTTACTCCCTGACTCTGTTAAAGTCTTGGTTTTTCCTCATAGTCTCCTGGTGGGCCCTTGGCAGTTCTGTAGCCTGGATAGGAGAGCTGGAGCATGGAAGGGGCCTGTAATGGTGAAGGCAATGAGGAGGGGCAAGAAAGCCTGGGAAGGGCTAGGGGAGGGGCAGGGGGACTGGAGGGTCTCTCCAGGAAGTCAAGGCATGGACCTGTTCCTGCTGTACTGCTAACCAGGCTGTGGGGGCCCTTCAGGCTTGAGTGCTCTGTCCAGTACATGGCTAAGCAGTCCCCAGTTCTAGGGTAATTAGCTGTAGTTGGTTTCTTCTTCTTCTTCTTCTTCTTCTTCTTCTTCTTCTTCTTCTTCTTCTTCTTCTTCTTCTTCTTCTTCTTCTTCTTCTTCTTCTTCTTCTTCT
>NW_026070964.1:0-3079 GCF_014885135.2 Alexandromys fortis
ACATGGTGGCTCACAACCATCTGTAAAGAGGTCTGGCGCCCTCTTCTGGCCTTCAGGCATATACACAGACAGAATATTGTATACATAATAAATAAATAAATATTTAAAAAAAATTCTGTAAGTCAGACAATGTTAAGAAAGCAGTACCACCTGAATCACTTTGGTATCATAGCTGAAGTCACACTGGAAATGTTCAATATATAGCCCAGGGATAACACTTTCTCTGACTTTGGTGATACAACTGTTATCCTTGCCACCATCCCTTCCAGTAACTCCAACACTTGTTTGATAGATAAATCTCATCACACCACAGGCTCATTTTAGGCTTCCAATTATATGACGATTTAGTCATTTTCTGTGTTTAGACATCTGGGGGAAGTTATCAGAAAGAAGAAGATAAATAGCCAGCATTAATTGATATCTGTCCAAGGACAATTTATCATAAGAATATTTTACTCAATCTAGTAAATTAAGCCTCAAATATCACTTAAGAAATTATGCCACATTTTCCTTGTGCAGTTTTATCATGATTTTGAGTCATATAGGATCGTGTTTAGGGGAAAGAAGTTTCTGTTGGTTGCCTGCAACAGGGAAAAACAAGTGTTTTTTTTTAGTAATGTACATAGTGACCAAATTGGTGTAGGTTTATAGTGCACACCCCATCTCTCTCTTCTTTTAGCTCTCATTTACGTTTATCTGATTTGAAGATATGGTGCATTTTTGTATGAATTATAAATAGAACCATTGGAATACTAGTCAGGAGTCTTACTTGTCTAGTATATGTTAATAATTTGGACCAAATTTGAAAGTTATCACTTCCAAAATATATGGGAGAAAACAAATCAATAGAAATCAAACTGTACAGTAATATTATAGTATTATAACAAGCATATTATTTGTTCTAAAACTAAACTTAAGAAAGACATTTCCAGGCATATGTAGAATTTTTTAGCTGGCATACTGTATGGTTGCTGCACAGTTGTGATGTTGTAAAATTCTACAAGGGCATACAGAGTAACAATAACCAAATGTCAGTGACAGGGAGAAGAACATTACAATCTTGGCAAAAAAAAAAAAGACAAATTGTCTAAGCATATGTATCTAGGGAGCTAATTCTTTTTTTATTTTTATTTTTTTTTAAAAAAACTATCTTTTTTCATTATACATACTAATCCAAGTTCCTACTCCCTCTTTTCCTCCCAATCCCTCTACTTACTCCCCACCCCACCCCCATACCACAGAGAGGGTAAGGCACATTGCTTTGGGGGAAGGTCCAAGGCCCTCCCTACTATATCTAGGCTGAGCAAGGTATATATCCAAAGGGAACAGGTTCCCAAAAAGCCAGTAAATACAGTAAGGATAAATCCTGGTGCCACTGCCAGGAGCCCCTCAGTCTGCTCCAACCCTGGAACTTTCAACCACATTTAGAGGAACAAAATTTGTCCTATGCTTGTTCCGTCCCAATCCAGCTGAAGTAGACTGTTTCAGTGGGTTTATCCATCATGGTCTTGACATCTTTGCTCATATTCTCATTCCTCCCACTCTTCAACTGGACATTGGGAGCTCAGTTTAGTGCTCTGATGTGGGTCTCTGCCTCTGTTTCCATCAGTTGATGAATAAAGATTCTATGGTCATATTTAAGTTATCCATCAGTCTGACAACAGGGCAAGGCCAGTTCAGGAACCCTTTACTGTACTGGTTAGGGTTTTAGCTGGGGTCATCCTTGTGGATTTCTGAGAATTTCTCTAAAGCCAGGTATCTTGTTAGTCCCATTATGGCTCCCTCAATCAAGATATCTCTTTCCTTATTCTCATCTTTGTTTTTCCTCTATCCCGGCATTCCTGTTCCCTCACGTTCTCCTACCTCCTCCCTTTCTCCCCTCCTTTTCTCTTTCCTCTCCCCATCCCTCTGCTCCTAATTTTGTCAGGTGATCTTGTCTATTTTGACTTTCCTAGGGGATCTATGTATGTTTTTCTTAGGGTTCACCTTGTCATTTTTGTTTCTCTAGGATTATGAACTATAGGCTCATTATTCTTTGTTTTTGATAGCAAGTGAGTGCATACCATTGTCATCTTTTTCAGTTTGGCTTATCACACTCAGGATGGTGTTTTATAGTTCCATCTTTTTGCATGCAAATTTCAAGATGCCATTTTTTTTACTGATTAGTACTCTAATGCATGGGCATAGGATACCATGTCCTAAATATAACCCCAGTAGTAAAAACACTGAGAGAAGCAATAAATAAATGGGACCTCATGAAACTAAGAAGCTTCTGTAAAGTAAAGGACACAGTCAATAAGACAAAAAGGCAGCCTAGTGAATGGAAAAAGGTCTTTATCAACCCCACATCTGGCAGAGGATTGATCCCCAAAATATATAAAGATCTCAAGAAATGAGACATCAAAATTCTAAACAACCCAATTTAAAAATGTAGTACAGAGATAAACAGAGAATTCTCAACAGAAGAATCTCAAATGGCCAAAAGTCACTTAATGAAATATTCAACATCCTTAGCCATCAGGGAAATGCAAATCAAAATTATTCTGAGATACCATTTTACATCAGTCAGAATGGCTAAGATCAAAAACACCAGTGATAACTTATGCTGGAGTGGATGTGGCGTAAAAGGAACACTCATCCATTGCTACTGGGAAAGCAAACTTGTACAACCACTTTGCAAATTGGTATAATGGTTTCTCAGAAAATTGGAAATAAACCTACTTCAGGTCCCAGCAATATTACTCTTGGGCACATACCCAAAAGATGCTCAATCATACTACAAAGAGATTTATTTGTTCAACTATGTTCATAGCAGCATTATTTGTAATAGCCAGAATCTGGAAACAACCTAGCTGCCCCTCAAACAAAGAATGGATAAAGAAAATGTGGCAAGTCCAAGGTCCTCCCCCCTACGTCCATGTCTAGGAAGGTGAACGTCCAAACTGGCTAGGCTCCCACCAAGCCAGAACATGAAGTAGGATCAAAACCCCTTGGCATTGACCTTGGCTTCTCATCAGTCCTCATTGTTCGCCGTGATCAGAGAGTCCGGTTTTATCCCATGCTGTTTCAGTCACAGTCC
>NW_026070965.1:0-3028 GCF_014885135.2 Alexandromys fortis
TGGTGATGATGGTGATGGTGGTGATGATGGTGATGATGATGATGATGGTGAGGGTGGTGATGATGGCAGTGGTGGTGATGGTGATGGTGGTGGTGATGGTGATGATGGTGATGATGGTGATGATGATGATGATGGTGAGGGTGGTGATGATGGCAGTGGTGGTGATGGTGATGGTGGTGATTGATGGTGATGGTGGTGATGGTGATGGTGGTGATGGTGGCGATGATAGTGGTGATGATAATGATGGCGATGGTGGTAGTGATGATGGTGATAATGATGTAATCTGTATATGTATATATGCATTACATATTACACAAATCTAAATATATATTATTTATCTATTTATTTTTATTTTATGTGTTTGTCTGTATGAGGATATTGGATTCCCTGAAACTGGAGTTACAGACAGTGTAGGCTGCTATGTGGGTGCTGGAAATTGAACCCAGGTCCTCTTGAAGAGCAGTTGGTGCTCTTAACCTCTGAGCCATCTCTCCAGCCCATGTAATACATATCTAAATATGTAATAATTACCTCTCTATTTGCTTTACCCATAATTCTTGCTTTTTTGAGCAACCCTTGTTTCTTGCACCTATTTGGGGATTCCCATTTCCCTGCATTTATTTGTAATAAATAATAATTTATATTATTATTTATTAAATATCATTTAGCATTCAATATTAATATATTCATATTATACTGATAATGATTAACCATAATAATTAATGTTATGTTAATTGTAATAAATAAATAATTAATATTTAATAAATATATTTATTAAATAGTGTGTTGACAATTTCATACATGTATGCAGTGTCTTGGTCATATCTACTGCACAGCATCTCCTCTCCCTCCTGGAAACTTACCCCAATGTGTTGCTCTTGCACTATTATGCTCTCTTCATTTTATGAATTAAGCCATTGAGCTCAATTAGCACTTTACTCATGTACATGAGTGTGGGGCCGTTCACTAGAGCAGGGCAGTCTACCATGTGTGTACATGTGTGTCGCAGTGCACATATGAAGGTCAGAGGGCAACCTTCTGGAGATGGTCCTCTCCTTCCACCGTGGGCTCCGGGGATAACACTCAAGTCCTCAGGCAAATGCTGTCATCAGTTAAGACATCTTGCTGTCCTTTATGTTATAAATTAATTACTAAATTAGCTTACAGTTTAGTGAGGTTCCAAACGGCCTTCCATGTAAATCTTTAACTTTGGTTAGCCTTCTCCCAATCTTTCTCCCCTGTTTTCTCGCTCCCATCCCCACTAAAACCTTTATTATTCCTCTCTACTTTTAAATCACTATATATTTTGCTATCCTCATCCCACCCCCTTTAAGGCCTCTTCCCTCCCCTCCTTTCATGGGCCTTGTCTAACTTCTTCACCTGCACAGATCTCTCCTCTTATCGGAAGACTTTTCCATTCATGGCTTATGGAGACAGCTGGGGGTCCCATTCTCTTTCTGAGGCCGTGTTCCTGTCTGTTCCTTGGAACATCTGTGAAGGAAATGCAACGGGCTTCCCTGACGATGGGATAAGGCCCCAAAGGGTCTTGAGTACACCCTGGGACAGGAGCTAAGCAGCCGCCATCTGAACTCCTCTGCCTTATCCCAACCCAGGCTGGGCTCTGCCTGAGCTTTGCTACCCCAGGCCATCAGAGCCACCCACCAGCACATTCCTGTGTCCCCACTGACTGCCTCCAACCCTCAGAAGACATCAGCTGTGTGCTCAGGGAAGTCCTCGCGGGGGTAAGACTAGGTGTGATGTGTAAACAGGAGCGTTCCCCAAATGTCAAAACGTGCCACTCTGGTTGTCTTGGCAAAGCCTTCTTGACAGATTAACCTCCCTGGGGAACCTCAGCAAGCAGCAAGTCCCTGCGGTATTTTAACAGCTGAAGCACCAGCTGCCTAACGGATTCCAGGCGGCGGGAACGGAGCCATCTATGGAATGCTGTTGGTGTGGTAGGCACAGGGAAGGCTCAGATTCAGGTGTGTCTGTGGGCCTTCCCTGGGGCAGAACAGTGGGTGAGGCCTGGCCCCACCCAAGTTGAGCAAACGCTATCTTCAACTGAGCCTAGTCTGTCCTAGCCACTCCCCAGCCACAGACCCTTTCGTCAGCTTATTGCTCTTGTTTCCTTTGAGGCTTGAGACTCGTACTATATTCGGTGCTATTATATATTTATATGCAGCGGTACTATAGCAAGAACAAGCAGAAGGGCTGTAGGTCAGTGGGAGAGCCCTTGCCTGGCATGTGTGAGGCTCTGGGTTCAATCCCCAGCACTGCCAGAAAAGAAACAAATAAATAGATACAAACTTCCAGGGATTCCTTTCTTTGTATCCAGTCTTAAAGCACTCTTTAGTCACTTGGAGTCATAACAAGGCGTGAGTCTCACAGCAGGACAGATGGTCCTTGGGACCCCCATGGGTCCTTAGGGAGAGACCGCAGGGCTCGGAGGCTGGTATGTGCCTCTGGGTTTCACCTAGGTGTCCTAACACATTTCT
Organism: Alexandromys fortis; assembly: GCF_014885135.2. Lineage (NCBI taxonomy): Eukaryota > Metazoa > Chordata > Mammalia > Rodentia > Cricetidae > Alexandromys > Alexandromys fortis. The sequence continues at coordinate 2,496 of NW_026070965.1, forward strand.
TGAGCCTTTATTGTGGGCACAGTACTCTGGTTCAAGAAGTGGAAAACTCAGTCCTGACATTGGGGGAGGATGGTCACTGCTGCCTCGGGGGCCTCTAGTGGTGGTGTTGACAACAATGGCCTCTGTTTGATGAGTGGGTCCAAGGAGCCAGGCTCTGCGGTGAGCTTTCCACTTAATGGTGTTACGGAAAGCCTGCCTGTAGCGGTACAGTTGGAAAAGAGAAAGCAAAAAACAAGGCTCGGAGAGGGTGCTGGGTGGGGAGGTGTAGGGAAGGGGCTCAGTCAGTACAGTGATGGATATATAGGGAGGAGGACCCAAATCTCATACCCCCGAACCCACACAAACCAGAGCCACGCTTGGCAGCACATACCTGAAATCCCTGCTGGGGAGGACCCTGAGGCTTGCTGGCTCCAAGCCAGTGAGAGACCTTGTCTCAAAAACTAAGATGGGTAGTGACAGAAGAAGAAACCCAGGTGTTGAATTAGGAGCGGCAGGGCTGCGCCCCCCGCACCCGGCCGCCCACATGGCTAGCT
>NW_026070966.1:0-3078 GCF_014885135.2 Alexandromys fortis
TGGACCTCTGTGTATTTCTTTGGGACTGAAAAGGTGCGGGACCAGGTGGGACAGAAACCTCTGTCAACGGCAGTGTGTGGTTTTGGTGACATGTTTGCTGATGCTCAAGGGGCCAGAGACATTGCATCCATGTAATTGGAGTTACAGGTAGTTGTGAGCCATCTGATGTGGGCATTGGGAACAGAACTCAGGTCTTCGACAAGAGAAGTGCAAATGCTTTCAACACCTGAGATGTCCCCAGCCTGTTTTGGGTTTTATTTAATTGTTCCTGGCAAGTAATTGACATGAGCACTGAGTTAGACAAGCATACAGAAAGCTTAGCAACCCAGTATTCTGCCTGACGGAGCTAACTGCTTATTCATTTTTAACAATGCCTTTGGCAAGCCTGGGCCACCATCTCTATCCAGCTTGCCCCAAACAAGGCAATGTGTTACTCCTTATTAGCAACCTTTAGTAACCAGTTTCCATTTGAGCATTCTGGGAGATATCCTAGTACAGGAGGCAAAAGGCCTATCTGTCTTGAGATAATTTATATGATCAGTAAAGAAAAATTCCTCTGAATGAAGTTTTAGGGGAAAAACCATTTACCACCTTTTACCTATGTATAATTGAATGTATGCGTGATTAAAACCAGATACATTTTTTGTAGTAAAGAAAGACTTAAATAACCCAAACCTGTTCGTGAAAACAAACAGAATACACTCATACCTCATTTCTCAGCAACTTACTCTTCTTCCTCCAGAAGCCCCCAATAATACCTGATGCTCTTGAGTCCTCTGAGTCAAGAACCTCTGTCCCCATGCAGCGTGTCTGATCTCTACAATAGTTCTATATCTGAGAAAAATTCCTTGTTCCTTTGTAAACTCTGTGTACTTCTTCAATTTCTTCTGAAAGATATCTGATCCAGACAGCACCCCTGCACTCCCTCCCCCCCCCCGCAACACTGCTTTTTAGACTATAATGTGTCTCTGTGTTTATTGTCAAGGAAAACTAGAGAGACTGCATGGTATTCTATGTGTTGGCCCATATACTAATGGTGGAAGTAGTGTCCAAGGGTGAGAAAGTACCTGTGTCCTTGGCCTTGAGCTTGTAGGTAGGTGTTAACAGCCCAAAGGGTTATTTCTCTTTTGTTCCCTACTTATCCACTCAATCTCTCCATAGATACTTACAGAAAACCTCCATGTTTTGAGTGTTAGCGACCCTTTTTAACCTCCAGTCTGCTGGAGGTGTGTAAGCCAACAAGTGTAGTGTGGAAAACACTTCTCATGAGTTACGCTGAATTAGCTTGCTACAATACATGTCCAGAGGTTCAGAATTAAAAATAGTAAAAACTATGACAGCCAGTTGACAGCAGTGACTTCGTTGAATTAAATAATACATGTGGGTTTATTTTTGTCTTTTGTTCATTTTAATAGTAATTTATTTTTTACTATATTTTATTTAAAAAAAAATCTATCATGGTGGACTTGGTGACACAGACAACTGAAGAAAGCTTGAGATGCAGTGGATTAATTTACAGGAGGCACCACAAACAAACTGGGTGAGAACGTAAGGAAGGAAGCCAGGTCTTGTCTTTTCTATCTTAGCCTTTGCTCTGGCCTGAAGTATCATGTGCCATGAAACTTTGTGTGAAGTACAAGATGTTTCTGAAAAAGTAAATGCCTTCTGCCTCTAAATGCTTCTTCTTTTTTTGTCTTGTTGGCCCTGCATTTTGGAGACTTTGTCATAAGGCAATACAACAAAACACAATGAAATATTTTGCAATTCTTCATTCTGCCAGTTAAAGATTTCCATGCAATTCTAAACAGTCAGAGCAGCACTCTCACTGACTGCGCTTATCCCAGGGGCATGGGCAAATTTTCCTGGTACTTCTAAAGCACCTCTTCACAACTAGCTATTCTTTGAAAAGGCTCAGCTGGGGAAATCCATGCTTCTCTGGACAGTGAGGTTTTCACATCAGTTAATTGATAGAAGGCTTAATACATTTATTAATTATGGCTGCAAAGTTATCCCTGCAAGAACCTCCAAAATTATCAAAAAGTGTTTCTGATGAACTCATTTTGAAAATAGCTCAGTAGACTGCAAGGCATACTTGATAAGATTCTATCAAGAGACAAGGGCAGCCCAGGAGAGCATTACAAAGGGAGCAAAGGGGTAAGGGAAGTTAGGAGTCAAGAAGCATCCATGCTTCCAGTTCTGTACAAGTCTATGGTAAATAACTGTCCAACATTACCTTCAGATGGTTTTGACAATATCCTTATGGACAGATAAACAGTAGAGTCGGTTTATGTTTAGCTAAAATTGTCTGGTAGGCTTAATGCAAATGTGATTAGTCTTCTCAATAATATTCCAGTCTTTGTTTTCTATAGATATAGTCCTGCTAAAAATCTATCTGGAATCACCTAATTACAGAAGTTAAAGTGACCCTTGGAGATTATCTGGTTCCAATTTTTTAATGGATAAACTGGCTGAGATGCAATGCGATTAAATAGCTCTCACCAGACCATTTAGGTTATTCATAGTTGAACCAAGTCTAGTGCTTTTTTTTTTTAACATTTCTTGGCCTTGAACCTATAGAAAACTTAGAGTAAGTATACAGATTTAGCGTTTTAGTATATGTGAGCCAACATGAGTATATGTGCATCATATGCATGCAGAAGCTCTAGAGGAAAAGAGGGGATCAGAAACCCTGGAACTGGAGTTACAGGCAGCTGTGGGTGGCTTGATGTGTGTACTCGTTTGTTTCCCGGATACTTTGACCCAAAATAATCACTCAGAAACTATATTATTTAAATCACTGCTTGGCCAATCACTTAAACGTATTGCTAGCTAGCTCTTATATCTTTGGTTAACCCAATTCTATTATTTTATATTTTACCATGAGGCTCATGGCTACTATCAAAGTTCCAGCTGGCTGCTAGTGTCTTTTTCCTCTGGCGGCTCCATGGCGTCTCTCTGACTCTACCTTCCTTCTCTCAGCATTCAGTTTAGTGTTCCCTGCTCTGTTCTACCCTGCTATAGGCTCAAAGAAGTTTCTTTTTTTTTTAAATATAATTTTTATTGAAAAAAAAAGATTTC
>NW_026070967.1:0-3077 GCF_014885135.2 Alexandromys fortis
TCCAGGACAGGCTCCAAAACCACAGAGAAACCCTGTCTCGAAAAACCAAAAAAAAAAAAAAAAAAAAAAAAAGGGTCATTTGATCCTCAAAGGAGTCAAGACCAACAAGCTGAGAACCACTGCTCAAGAGGCTCTGACAGGAGGATCACTTGAGCCCAAGGGCCATCTAGACCCCATCTCAAAAGCAAAACTTGGAATTTTAAAATGTCCAGGCTAGATTCTATTCTGGTTCCTAATATTTATGAAGTGATTCAAGGCAAGTCACCTCACCTGTTTGCATCTCGGTTTCTACACCCTGAAAACAGGCACAGGACAGCAGCACCTACCCTATAGGGCTCCTGAGAAGGCTCTGCGTGGGTGACAGGCGCCTGCACCAGCTTACTCTTACTATTCTGACAAAAAATTGCTACGGTAGTGGAAAGTTCTAGGCCTGCAGAGGCAATCACACAAAAACACTTCAATGATAGCAAGCCACCCCCACAGAGACTATCTGAAGCCTGCCATGTCCAACAAGATAGTTTCCCGGCAGCCCAAGGCAACAGAACCTCGCAAATATGCAGAGGAAAAAGTGTCTGTGGCACAAGGCACTCTCATGTATGGTGACAGAGCTTTCTCCAAGTTTCCTGGGTGAAGGTGGTTGCTTAGGGGTTTTTTGCTTTGTTTTAAATTTTGAGCCAGTGTCTTCTTCTGCAACCTAGGTTAGCATTCTTGCTCTAGCCGACTCTACTTCCTACCATTAAATGAGCCTCTGCTCATTAAAGCTAACAAGTATATTATCACTGTACTAATTGCTCAGAAACCACATATCCTGGGAAAGAACAGGGAACCAAGTTAAGCAGACTAGGAGAAGGACATAAACATTTCATGGGATAATTCTCCTGGAGTCTTTAAAAGAACAACAAAAGAAAAACTGAGCTGAACAGCTAACACGTGGAAATCCACATATCACTAACACCTTGAAAGATTTAGATTTTGGTTTTATACAGTCAGTTTTAATTGTGAATATCAACTGTGTCAAGTTGGAAGAATTGGAATAATGATATTTAAATTTTTTTCATAAAACCAGGGATGGTGGCACCTGTAGGCACTGGGAAGCTAAGATAGGAATATCAAGACTTCCAGTCCCACACAGGCTACACAGCAAGTCCAAGGTCAACCTGGGCTGTCTAAAAGCAAAAGACAAAGTCTCACAATTCAGTAGAACTATATTTATTTTCAAAGAAATAGTCTTGCTCCTTAATTTTGCTACGGTGAAGAAGAAAGAACACAGAGCTGCAGAGCTGAAAGCCTCCACGGAAGACTTGGCATTCCTCCAAGGCTTTGACCTCTGCATGCTACAACTTCTGATCTATACAAAATAGGGACATCTCGTTGGCAAAATAGTTAATCATGTACGGAAAAAAAAAAACTCTGAATCCACCACACTAGAGCTTCCCTTCCCCTCAAGGTGGCACGCCCCAGGTATAGAGACTTGATCTAAGACCTTCTACCTGCTAGAAAAGTGTCTGTCTACCACTGAGCCACACCCCGAGCCCTCCTCTTGCTTCCTGAGACAGGCTGTGAATTACTCCCCCTGAGCCTTAAGACTCACTCTGTGGCCCAGACCTCCTATCAAGGTTTATGTTAGGGCTAAGCCCCACGAAACCTCTCAGGATTCAGAAGGATCGCTATAGCGGGTAAAAACTGGCTAAAGCTATCTGAGGGTGGGTAAATACAATAAGTAAGCTCACATAAGTCTTTTTTATCATGTCCCATTTATTCTATGCTCTCTCGATATTCCCCATATTATAGTCCTGGCTGTTCTTTCTCACTGCTGTTCCTCTCGTCCCACAAGGTTTCCAGTTTACATACAGAGAGAACTAGCAATTCTATAAGCGATAACAATAGTGTCAAGCATTTTTTTTTTTGAGCTAACTGGATAAACAAAGGACTAACAAGGTAGGTGCCTTATGTCTCAGAAGGGGCGCAGCTGTGAAACTCCCCGGAAGATATCAGGAGGATTAGAATGGAGTGTGTCCTCTGAGCCAAGCATCCTGTGCTGTATCTGCTGGCACCCAGGTGAGAAGGAATTTCTTTCTCTGGGGCTGGTTTAGCAACCCAAGCTTTTTTCCTATATTTTAGGGGTAAAAGTACAAACAGTTAATTTCCTAGACTAAGACCTCATGTCAAATGAAAGGTGAAGGTAAGTGCAGAATATTAATAGTTTGTTAGGGCAGAGCAAAGACCAGCAGGCTATACTCTCCTGACTTGGCTGTGAGAGAATTCAGGGCCACCCAGACCTGTGTAGGAGCAGACATACTGTCTCTCTGTACAGGGCCTCCTGCTCAGGGCTCCTTTCTTGTCAATAAGTTCTGTCAATGAGGACAATTGGGGCGGCCCAGCTTTTTGAGGATTTGACTAGAATAAAGGTTTGGCTGAGTGAATGCTTTCACACCAGGGCCCCATGGTGTCAGGTAAGGTATACAGTTGCCAGTACAGGAGAAGTCGGGTTTAAAGGATGATTTATACACTGCTGGGGTATTTCAGGATGAATCCCATTATGGAAGGGAAAAGTGCCATGATTTCACAATATTTCTACAGAAATGACAGTGACTATCCAAAAGACAAGAGTTCCCGAAGCTCTGCAAACCGGGTTGCTCATTAGAGTGGACACGCCCGTGAGTCTGTCTAGTGGTCTGTCTGTCAGCTGTACTTCTGCTGTATAGGACTATGGCTCACATCAACCTCCTGCCAAAGTTCCTCATATGACTGATACTACAGGCCTGGGCTACTTAGGACTGACTATGCCAGACCAATTTTTGTAAGTTTTAATTCTTATTATAAAATATTAATAAGCTGGAGCGGTGATACACACTTTTTACTTCAAAATGAGGGAGGCTGAGGCAGGAGGATCATGAGTTTAAGGCCAGTCTGGGCTACAGTGTAAGACCCTGTCTCTAAATAACATTAATTTGGGCTAGAGAAATGGCTCAGCGGTTAAGAGCATTGCCTGCTCTTCCAAAGGTCCTGAGTTCAATTCCCAGCAACCACATGGTGGCTCACAGCCATCTGTAATAAGGTCTGGTGCCCTCTTCTGG
>NW_026070968.1:0-3076 GCF_014885135.2 Alexandromys fortis
ACGTGTGCTGCTAGGGTATTAAGAGAAGAAGTCACACGTCAAAAAAAAAAAAAAAAAAAAAAACAAAAAACAAAGAGCATTGGCCCTAGGTTTTTCTGTCAGCTCTCTCATTAATGCTAACCAATCTAGAGCCTGCTGAGCTTCCAAGAACAGGAGAGCATGGAATCATTCAGGGTGTTTTGGTTATAGGTGGATTTCTACCACAACTAATTCCTATTACTAATGTTGATTTTTCCCCACACTTAATTCAGCAGTTATGAACTGAATCAGATCTGTTTGTGAGGGGGCAGGGAGTGACTGGCAGGCATGAGAGATGATGCCAACCTTAACCCCCAGTTCTCTGAGGCCACAGCAGTTGGTGACGCACGGTGGTGTTTTTTAATGCTAACATTGTGATGAGGGCTCTGAACTGGCTGCTCACAAGTTAGTTTGGGGATGTGAATTTATGTCAGAAGGCCTTTCCCTATAACGTTATCAGCATCCTGAAAGCTTTTCTGTTTAACTCAGCAACAAAGCCAATCCATTCCCTTTGAATGCCAAAGTGGCAAAGAAAAATAGCACTTTCAGCGGTGGTTGCCTTTCTGTTTGATCTGCTGTCAAATGCAGTTAAACTGACGCAGGACGATTATTATGATAAGGCGACTTCCAAAGACAGATTCAAAACAAGAACATTATGGTTTTCTCCATTAATGTCAAATAAGCAGTATTCTGTCGGACATGGTTGGTACACTTCTGAACATTTTTTTTTCTAATTCAAATTTCCCTGCATTTCTGGGTTCTACTTGGTTCATGTCGAAAACATTTTAAAGTGCAAGCTTTCAAGAGCATATTCCTTAAAGGCTAGAGTTGGCAGTTCTTGGAAGCCATGGCTTACCTTGGAAAGTGGTTCCAAGGAAATGGCAGAACAATGGTCACTGTGAAAAATAATCTTTTCATCTTGTCAGGATTTAGACTCACCTAGGCGGCAAGCCTCTGGGCATGCCTGGGAGGGAATTTCTAGACTGAATGTGAACAGAGCCGGGAAGACCCATCACAACTCTTTGTGGCATTAGACTATGCTCTGACTTCCCTAACCACATACAAAAGGAGATAGTAAGCCAACCACGAGAATTTCGTTTTCAGGTCTGACTGTTGGATGCTATGTGACCATCTCTCTCAAGTTCCTACTAGTACGAATTATGCCCTGAATCTCTAAGCCAAAATAAGCCATTCCTTATTCAAGCTGTGTGTATCAAAAACAGTAAAGAGAAAAGAAACTAACATGGAAAAATCTCACTTCATAATGAGGTGGGCAGAGCCATCCTCCCAGGAAAAGTAGAGAATAATGAAAACACTGATGTCCTGCAGGAAAAATTGGTTTAAGAACAGATATCTGAAAGCACCCAGGACCTCATCCTAAGTCCTGTTACCAATTTTCTTTTTGTCCCTATTTGGCATTTTTTGGTCAGAAGTTACCTCGCCATTTGGACCACCCTCAAGTTCAGCGAAAGACACAGAGCCTGATATAAGGGATACCGCAAGAGCCTCCAGGTAAGATTTTCCTCCCAGGGGAGGGGTCCACAGTCACTGTTTCTTCAGCTCTAACAATCAGCAAGTCCTTCCAAAGCTGCATGTTTCCTACTGGCTAAATGGTGGGACATATGCCCTGTACTGTGCACTGAGGGAAATCCAGCAGGGAGATCCAACATATCTACAATCAACATCAGGTAAGGGAGAAGGAACGGGGTTGGTTGTGATGGATTACATGCGGAATGACATGTGGAATGACAGGAGACTAGAGAGGAGGGGCTGGGAAGGCTCAGCGTGGACCTGAAATTTTTTTTACCATCTCCTTATGGTGAAACAACCCCAAGAAGTTGACAATATAAAACAAATGAGCAAACTCTGACCGTGAAAGATGGAGAATTATATTTTGCTTTATTCCTCAAAACTCAGTTTCATAAAAGCATTCTACCTGAGTTTTGAAAAAAAGCAAAAATCTTGTTCCCTCCTGTGGTCAGATATCATGACTATGATGTACTAGAAATGTCAGTGGCTATTCAGTCTGGCTAAAGTTGTCTGAAGCTGTTCCCCACATGCTAAGTTTGAGGGTGTTATAAAAATCTGCCTATCTTGCTCCGAAAAATTAAAGCAGATGCCATTTAAACTCAGAAAGGCAAGGTGCTAAGCTTCACACTTAGGATGTTTGTTTCAAATTCAGTCTTTGTGATGTCGCTTAAAAATGCATCCTGGTGCAAGACACTCCGTGTCTAAAACATGACATTCTATTGGGAATTTTTTACAATCAGCCGAATGGTGCTGCCCCTAACTTGTTAACATTGCTCTTGGAGCCGGTACTTTCACTGATTTCTGAAGGGGAAAATGATCATTTTTCTGTGCTGTCTTGTTCAATATCAGAGCACAGTACAGCCGCAGATAACTCAAGAGACCCTGGTAAAGTTTGGGATTAGTTTTATAGGTGTTGGTTTGGCTCCCAGTACTCTGCAGCTCCGACACGTAGAAGCATGTGCTGATATACTGCTAAGCATGGGCAGAGGCCAACAACAAAAGAGGAAAGAGCTACATTGAAATGGATTTAAGGATTCTCTCAAGCAGTTGTCATTTTTTTTTTTTCAGTCCAATTTCTTCCACAGACTCCTTTAGAGTCTAAATGCTGGGAATGTTATTAGTCATTTGCTTTGCCGTCTAGTTCTGAAAATCTCCTGTCACAGGCACCGGTCTCAGCTGCAAATGTTCTGCCTGAAATAAAATGAGAGCTTCCGGACATTAAAAATAAAAAGCAGAAACTACAGGCTTTATTTTCCTGGTGGCAACATTTCCTGTACAAATGTGACTTCTTGTGTAATGACATGTAATAGGGATTTCAATTTGGTTGTGGCATGAACTTGGCCAAAAAAGCACGAAGCATGACAATCCCAGCCCTGACCAGTGCCATTGTATTATTGTATTATCCTTTTATCTTCTCTTTTCCTTTATTTTCCTCCTCCTCCTCCTCTTTCTCCTCCTCTTTCTCCTCCTCCTCTTTCTCCTCCTCCTCCTCCTCCTCCTTCTTCTTCTTCCTCTCTCTCTCTCTCTC